>NC_138769.1:418625010-418905010 GCF_965119305.1 Pelophylax lessonae | reverse complement strand
TGTTCATATAAAAGAACATCTGGGTAGCAGTGACCATAATATGATTTCTTTTAATGTTAGCTGTAAGCAAAAAACGCATACAGGAAATACAAAAACACTTAACTTTAAGAGAGCAAATTTTCCAAGGATGAGGGCTGCTCTCCAGGATTTAGACTGGGAGGGGATATTGGCATTGATGAGCACAGAACAGAAATGGGAAATTTTCAAAAAGACTTTATGCAAACTCACTGTAAAATATATTCCCATGGGTAATAATTTTAAAAGGCTAAAAATAAAACCTATGTGGCTCACGGCTAAAGTTAAAAAAGCTATAGATAAAAAGAAAAGAGCTATTAAAAAATATAAAAATGAAGGATCACTATCGTTGTTTAATTGTTACAAAGAATATAACAAAATGTGTAAAAAGGAAATCAAGGACGCAAAAATTCTAAATGAACGACAGATTGCAAAAGATAGTAGGACAAATCAGAAAAAAAATCTTCAAATATATTAACAGTAAAAAGGTTAGATCTGAGCATGTAGGCCCTTTACAAAATAATCAAGAGTGGGCGAATGGGGACAAAGAGAAGGCAAATTGATTAAATACTTTCTTCAGCTCTGTATATACAAAGGAGCATGGGGGAGCTCATGACCAGAATCAGGATGGTATTGACACAGCCCCAAATGATCCAAAATGGCTCAAAAGTGATATGGTCCAGAAATATTTAGACAGAATAAGGGTGGATAAAGCGCCTGGACCAGAGGGCATCCACCCACGCATCCTAAAAGTATTGAGCACTGTAATTTCAAAGCCATTGTTTCTAATTTTTAGGGACTCGTTAAGGACTGGAATAGTACCACTGGATTGGTGTAGGGCCAGTGCTTTAAGTGGGCTGGTACTCAGTACCGCCACTTCCGCAAAAAGCTCTTGAGCGTACCGCCACCTCTCCCTGCACCCAGAATGTGATTTTAGCGTACCGGTACGCAGGGCCGATCCACTGTTGAAAGGGGGGGGGGCGCCGCTCTGCAGACAGAAGTAAATCATACATCTATGCCGGCCGCACCGCTGACCGCTCTGCCTCTGCTGTGCTTCCTTCCTTCTGTATCACTGGTTGCTAGATCACCTACCGCTTGGCGTCTAGCAACCAGTGACGTCATACACCCGGCCCGCCGCCCCAGCATTCACAGCGGAGGAGGAACTTATTCCTCCGCGCCTAAATAGTGCTCGATCCCCCACCCCCTCCAGCAGTGCCCTGCATGGTTTGGAAGAACAGGTGTCCTGCCGGCTCCGGGAGAAAGTAAAGCCTGGCTGCCGCTGCTTGTTACCCCACAGTGCCCTGGCTGCCTGCCGCCTGCCACCACAGCACCTGCCTGGCCTGCCAGTGCCACCACAGTGTCCTGCCATCCTTCCTGCCACCACAGCGCCCTGGCCCCTGCCACCAGCACAGCACATTAGGTGAGTAGCAGCAGAGCAGCACATTATAGGTGAGTGAGTCTTAGGTAACCAATGGTAGCAGCAAGCTAGGCATCCATGGTGGGCTCTGTGGGGACCCTAATGTGAGGGGGGTGCTCTGTGGGGACCCTGATGTGAGATGGGAGAGATGGGATGGGATGGGGGGGCTCTGTAGGGACCCTAATGTGAGGAGGGGGGTGCTCTGTGGGGACCCTGATGTGGGATGGGATGGGGGGCTCTGTGGGGACCCTAATGTGAGGAGGGGGGGTGCTCTGTAGGGACCCTGATGTGGGATGGGATGGGGGGGCTCTGTGGGGACCCTAATGTGAGGAGGAGGGGTGCTCTGTGGGGACCCTGATGTGGGATGGGATGGGGGGGCTCTGTGGGGACCATAATGTAAGGAGGGGGGGTGCTCTGTGGGGACCCTGATGTGGGATGGGATGGGGGGGCTTTGTGGGGACCCTAATGTGAGGAGGAGGGGTATTCTGTGGGGACCCCGATGTGGGGGGGGGGTGCGCTCTGTGGGGGCCCTGATATAAAAAAAATTTATAGGCTATAATAGAGTACCAGCACCTCTTTTGGGCCACTTAAAGCACTGCGTAGGGCCAATGTGGTGCCTATATGTAAAAAGGGATCAAAGTCTTTGCCAAGTAACTATAGACCTGTTAGTTTAACTTCTATAGTCGGGAAGATACTGGAGAGTTTAATAATATATAGATGAGTTCTTGCTGGAAAAAATATTTTAAGCAACAGACAGCATGGATTCATAAAAGACAGAAGTTGTCAAACAAACCTGATTTCTTTTTATGAGGAGGTAAAACCTTGGACAGAGGGGTGGCTGTGGACATAGTATAATTGGATTTTGCAAAAGCGTTTGACACAGTTCCCCACACACGGCGATTGTGTAAGGTAAAGTCTACTGGCTTGGAAAGATTGGTTTGTAATTGGATAGAAAATTGGCTAAAAGATAGAATTCAGAGAGTAGTGGTTAATGATTCTTACTCTGAATGGTCTAAGGTTATCAGTGGTGTATTGTTAATAATGTGGGGCTACTCCTATATGTAATGTCCCAAAATGACTGGACAAAGCAGTCCTTTAGTTTCCACTTCAAACAGAAAAAGGTGGATGCTGTAATGGAGGTCATCTTCATTTGGTAAGAGGCGGTGTGATCAGTGTGATTGGTGGCGGTTCCCTGGGTCTACAGCTTTCCACCTTTTTCTGTTTGAAGTGGACACTAAAGGACTGCTTTGTCCAGTCATTTTGGGACATTACATATAGGAGTAGTGCCACATTATTAACAATATTTCCATGTGGATCTGTATATTATTCCAGATTTGTGTGGCTGCTTTCCGTTTTTAGATCAATTTATGCTTAGATTTATTGTGAGTGTTAGCGCAGCAATATTGTCATTTATTATCAGTGGTGTACCCCAAGGTTCAGTGTTGGGACCCTTACTTTTTAATATCTTTATAATTGATATAGGGTCTGGGATTAAAAGTACCATTTCAGTCTTTGCAGATGACACCAAGATTTGCAAGGGAATAACTTCCTTACAGGATGTCTCCAACTTACAAGCTGATCTCAACGCACGTTTCATTGGGCAACTATGTGGCAAATGAGGTTTAATGTTGATAAATGTAAAGTTATGCACTTTGTGGGCTAAGAATATGCATGCATCATACAAACTAGGTGGAGTAGAACTGGGGGAATCCATAGCAGTGAAGGATCTGGGTGTTCTGGTACATCATAAGATTAATAATAGCATGCAATGCCAAGCTGCAGTTTCCAAAGCAAGCAAAGTCCTTTCTTGTATTAAAAGAGGCATGGGCTCCAGAGAGTGAGATATAATTTTGCCCCTGTACACATCATTAGTAAGACCTCATCTGGAATATGCAGTTCAGTTTTGTGAACCAGTTCTTAAAAAGGATATCGGGGAACTGGAGAAAGTGCAGAGAAGGGAAACCAAACTGATAAGAGGCATGGAGGAGCTCAGCTATGTGAAAAGAGTAGAGGAACTAAATGTATTCTCTCTTGAGAAGAGGAGATTAAGAGGGGATTTGATCAAAATGTATAAATACATAAGGCAGGGCTCAGAATTTCAAGTCATGAGCTACTAGCCAGGCCTTAAGAGTTACTCGCCACTTGTTGCCCCACCCAAACCCAACCCTGCTCCACCCTTAAACATGCCCACTATAGAAGACTGCAAATCCCAACAGTACATAATACAGCAGTGAAAAATACCATCAGCTGTAGAGGCGTACAAATCCCAGTAACCCATAAAGAATATTGACTTGCAGTGTGCAGTTCATCTGATTCACGTGCTCCCTTCCTCTCCTGGTGGTTGTAGTGGTGACGCAAAAATGTTCTTCTTACATCAGTGTCCTCTGTCCCCCCTGCATATCACATTGCCCCCTTTCAATGCAGAGTGCCCACAGCGTGCCCCCTTTCAATGCAGAGTGCCCACAGCGTGCCCCCTTTCAATGCAGAGTGCCCACAGCGTGCCCCCTTTCATTGGCAGAACGACCACAGCGTGCCCCCTTTCAATGCCAGAGTGACCATAGCGTGCCCCCTTTCAATGCCAGAGTGACCACAGCGTGCCCCCTTTCAATGCCAGAGTGACCACAGCGTTCCCCCTTTCAATGCCAGAGTTAACACAGCGTGCCCCTTTCAATGCCAGAGTTAACACAGAATGCCCCCCTTCAATGCAGAGTGAACAGCGTGCCCCCTTCAATGCAGAGATCAGCGTACCCCCTTCAATGCAGAGATCAGCGTGCTCCCTTTCAATGCAGAGTGAACAGCGTGCCAAGCCCCCCGAGACCAGTGCACTTGACTTACCTGTTGTATCGGCGGCTTCTCTTCAGTACCCGCGTCTCCTCTCCTCCCGCCTCCTCCTCCGCCAATGGCATGGGGTTTGCCTTTCAGCCAATCAGGAAGCGGGTCTCGGACCCGCTTCCTGATTGGCCAGGAGGAGGATCCGTGTGACAATAATAGTAAATGAAAATTCGCTATTGTCACACAATGGGTGGGCTCGGGCGCCCTGCTCTGCGCCCCGGGTCCACCCTTTCCTGAAGCCTACTAGAGCCAAATTGTAATAGGCAGGGACTGTCTGGGAGGCGGGAGCTCGGTGGCCTGGAGGAGAAAGGGGTGACATCACTGGTTGCTAGATGCTAAGCGGCTCTAGCCTAGCAACCAGTGCTGTGTGTGTGTGGGCTCCAGCTGCCTCCCCGCAGAGAGAGAGCGCTACCGCCATGGCCACAGGCAGGGACAGAGAGAGCCAGAGCCCAGAGCGGATGATATACAGATGGTCACAGTAAGGCGGTTCTGCGAACTTCCTAATGTTTAGTAACCGGTTCTGTGGAACCGGTGCAAACCGCCTGAATCCCACCACTGCTTACTCGCCATCCTCATAATTCCACTCGCAAAATGCGAGCAGGCGAGTGGAATTTTTGAGGGCTGCATAAGGGGTCCATATAGTGAACTTGGTGTTGAGCTGTTCACTTTAAGGTCAACACAGAGGACAAGGGGGCACTCTTCTAGAGAAAAATAGATTTCATCTCCAAATACGGAAAGATTTCTTCACTGTAAGAGCTGTGAAAATGTGGAATAGACTCCCTCCAGAGGTGGTTCTGGCTAGCTCACTAGATTGCATTAAAATAGGTCTGGATTCTTTTCTTGGTTTACTTATATACAGTAAGTGGGTACTAAAATTATTTTTTAGGTAAAGTTTATCCAGGGAATATCCGATTGCCTCTCAGGGGATCAGGAAGGATTTTTTTCCCCCTGCTGTAGCAAATTGGATCATGCTTTGCTGGGTTTTTTCGCCTTCCTCTGGATCAACTGCAGGTATAGGATTGTGTATACAGTATGGGATTGTATGGTTGGGTTTTCAATACTGTTTTTTTTTTTTTTTTTTTTTTTTTTTAATGGTTGAACCAGATGGACTTGTGTCTTTTTTCAACCTGAATAACTATGTAACTATGTAACCTTGAGGACTAACTTGACTTGCTGCTTTACCTACCATTTGTGTACGAGTAGAATAGTGATGTGCAAACCAAGCAAAGTTCCAGAAAGTTACCCAAACACTTGAAAAAAATCATCTAAACTCAAATATAGCATCAAACCCCATTTAATTCTAAGGGAGCTGAATCTTGTTCATTTTTAAAGTCCTGTTTCAAGATGAGTTTGCAAGGTTGCTGGGGGATGTGTACCAATGCAAAAGAAAAAAAAAGTAAAAAAATGTTTTTCAGTGGGGAGAGGGTCTTTAAAAAGTGGCTAAAGGACAACAATAAAAATACACATCCTTTATATAGCATGCTTCAGGATACCCTAAACCTGCACCTAACATTGCACACCAGTAAGATGTTCTTCTGCAAAAGTTACAGAAAAAAAAAAAAAAACTGCAGCTGCTAAATAACAGTTCCCTGTCAACATAGCTTTGTTTGCTAGCCAATCATGTGTTGCTTGTTTTCTATTTAAATTTGCTTGTGAAAGGGTAACAAGGGGTATTATTTAAAATTAACTGGTTCACCTAGGGAGGTCAGTATTTGGGGCCCCTTATTCTAAGGCCTCATGCACACAGGGCATTACAAAAAATGAGCTGCAGAGCCACTACCAATGCCAGGAAAAAGCAACTGTAAAAATGTGCTTTTAGTAGCTTTTTCCATTGCCGTTTAGACACGTTAGCTTTAAGCAGCGTTTTTCTGCCTCTATTCAAAATCAATGGTTGCCTATGAGCCTTCTTTTTAAGCCCATTGAATTGAATGGAAGTCTGAGGATCTTGAGGGGGAACTCCATGCCAAAATGGAAAACAAATGGCGTCGGGGGTCTCCCTCAGGTTCCAAAACAGGCCCCTCAGGTCTAGTATGGATTTTGAGGGAAACCCTATGCAAAAAAAATGGTGTGAGTTTCCCCCCAAAATCCATACCAGACCCTTATCCGAGCATGCAGCCTGGCAGGTCAGGAAAGGAGGGAGGACGAGCGAGCAGCCCCACCCCCTCCTGGACCAAACCAGGTCACACGTCCTCAACATGGGGGGTGGGTGCTTTGGAGGAGGGGGGCTCTGCAACTCGCCACCCCAAAACACCTTGTCCCCATGTTGGTGAGGACAAGGGCCTCTTCCCGACAACCCTGGGCGGTGGTTGCAGGGGGTCTGCGGGCAGGAGGCTTATTGAAATCTAGATGCCCCCTGGAACAAGGGGGCCCCCCAGATCCCAGACCCCCCCCCCATGTGAAGGAGTAGGGGTATACTGTACCCCTACCCATTGACCTAAAAAAAGGCAGTGTAGTGTAAATAATGACAGAAGATGGTTTTAAGAAGTCCTTTTTTAAAAATCTTCCTCTGATATTCTCCCTTCTATCTTCTCCCTCTGGTCTTCTCCCTCTCATCACACCACAAGTAGAATCACCATGATCCGATTTGGATACGGCTACCATTCAACCAATGGGCTCCCATAGGGAACCATTGATTTTCACATAAAAAGAAAAAAATGTATGACATGGCTTAATGCAGTATAAGCAAGGTTAAGCAGCCTTCAGCATCATCAGACGTTTTTACAGCTGTAACGCCGGTCCTCAGAAGGCACTGTCCCTGGGTTTTTTTTTTTTTTTTTTTGCAGCTTGAAAATGCCTATGCCAGTTACAGCTTCAAAACATCAGTGTGTGCATGAGGCCACAAGATAACATGGAGGGGTGTTTTTAAGCTGCAAAAAAAAAAAAAGTCTGATGCTCCTAAAAGCAGCTGCAAAAATGCCCTGTGTGCATGAGGCCTTAAGAGGACTTTTGGATTCTGATAAATCCTCCCCACAGACCTTTACATCCACGGGGTCAAGGATATGGGGATGATGCCCCTGTCCACATCAACATACCAGGAAGGGGCTGACCAGCCTGACTGCATGCCTGGATAAGTGTCAACGCTAAGTGTACATTCACATTAGTCTCTGCCCTCAAGGTGATTACTATCTAAGGTCCCTAACTAACATTCATACATACTAGCTAACTATTTAGAAATGAGCCAAATAATGTACTGGCATGTCTTTTTAGTGTGGGAGGAGGCAGGTGTACTGGAGGTGGACACGTGTCCCATGCAAGCATCAGGAGAACATGGTAGTGTCAAGAGGAAGTGCTAATCTGTGCCACCTATTGGCATAGAACACTGTGCCACCTATTGGCATAGATTTGATATAGGTTTTAAAGGGGGAACCCACTACTTTTTCTTTGTGTTTAAAAAAAAAAAAAAAACAGTGTGGAGTTCCCCTCAAAATAATGCCAGACTTACAGCCAGATGTGCAGCCTGGCTGGCCAGAAAAGGGGGAGCAGAGAGAGTGTGCACCCCTCTCCTGAATCATATCAGTCTACATGTCCTCAACATTGGGAGAGTTATCCCCAAGTGGGGGCAGCAAAGTCACCACCTTGGCAAGGCACATCCCCACATTCCTGCCCTCCCCCCACCCAGTTAAATGAGTAATGGGTAGTAATGGCTTTATTGAAAAAAAAAATACACTAAACTTTGCCCCCCAATTTAAAGTGGTTCTAAAGGCTGAATGCTTTTTACCTTCATGTATTATATGCATGAAGGTAAAAAAAACTTCTGTGTGCAGTGGCCCCCCTCAGCCCCCAATCCAATGAGGAGAGAGGTGGGAATGGGACCGAGCTGCAGCTGTATGTGTCTTATGGACGCATAGAACAGTGGCTCAGGAGCAAGCATGCAGGATTGACCAGAGGGCAAGCTGCTTTCTCTGGGGGTACTGCTAGAGGAGGAGGAGCAAGGAGCACTGACGGGGGACCCAAAAAGAAGAGAATCTGAGCTGCTCTGTGCAAAACCACTGCACAGAGCAGATAAGTATAACATGTTTATTATTTTAAAAAATACAAAAATAAATACAAAAAAAAATACAATAAAAAAAGTTTTATTACCACTTTAAATCCAATTGCAAATGTGTCGTCCAGAGATGTAAATCCAACATCAATTACCTTGATGGCCCCTCAACATGATGTCCTGCCGCCACATTGAACTTCTGATTTTACTTCTTTCGCAAATGACAGTTCCCCAGCCCTGCTGCAATATAAGCAACAGCACTGGGGAACCTGGGTGATGACATTGAACAAGTATGGTCATTGCCATATTTGGTCAATGACATCATCTGAGATCCCTGCTGGAGTGTTTACAATTTGAAACAAGTATTGGGGGTCTTTCATTTAGAGGCATTAGTAATGTATTATATCTGCTGAAGGTTTGGACAGATGGACCAGTTAATTTGCATGTTCACAGAACTACAAACAGCTAGGTTTAGAGTTTGGGTCAAACTCGAGGTCGACCTAAACCAAAAGCTTCTCCCAAGTGTCGAAAGGTAATTTCTAGTGGTACTGCCAGGCACTGCTGTTCTCAGCAGGTGCAGGGAAGCTACAGTACATCCCACATCACTTTATGTAGTAGCTTACAGTGGGGATCAAAAGTTTGAACACCCCAGGTAAAAATTTGTATTAATGTGCATAAAGAAGCCAAGGAAAGATGGAAAAATCTCCAACAGGCATCAAATTAGACATTCTTATATGTCAACAAAAGTTAGATTTTATTTCCATCATTGACACTTTCAAAATTACAGAAAACAAAAAAATGGCATCTGCAAAAGTTTGGGCATCCTGCAGAATTTATAGCATGCACTGCCTCCTTTGCAAGGCTGAGACCTGCCAGTGTCATGGATTGTTCTCAATCATCATCTGGGAAGACCAGGTGATGTCAATCTCAAAGGTTTTTAATTGCCCAGACTCATCTAACCTTGCCCCAACAATCAGCACCATGGGATCTTCTAAGCAGTTGTCTAGAAAACTGAAACTGAAAATAGTTGACGCTCACAAAGCTGGAGAAGGCTATAAGAAGATAGCAAAGCGTTTTCAGATGTCAATATCCTCTGTTCGGAATGTAATTAAGAAATGGCAGTCATCAGGAACAGTGGAAGTTAAAGCAAGATCTGGAAGACCAAGAAAAATATCAGACAGAACAGCTCGCAGGATTGTGAGAAAAACAATTCAAAACCCACGTTTGACTGCATGATCCCTCCAGAAAGATCTGGCAGACACTGGAGTTGTGGAACACTATTCCACTATAAAGAGATACTTGTACAAATATGGTCTTCATGGAAGAGTCATCAGAAGAAAACCTCTTCTACGTCCTCACCACAAAAATCAGCATTTGAACTTTGCAAATGAACATATAGACAAGCCTGATGCATTTTGGAAACAAGTTCTGTGGACCGATGAGTTTAAAATTGAACTTTTTGGCCGGAATGAGCAAAGGTACGTTTGGAGAAGAAGGGGCACAGAATTATTTATTTATTTTTTTCACAAAAAGGTGCTTTACTGAAGTAATGAAAATTAACAATCACGTAACATAGAATATATGGATAAGCATATCCAATAACAGCAATAACATTAGATAAACATTAGGTATTATAAAGTTTAATTAAATGCATAGGATCTAGCCTATATCATACGTGAGAGAAAAACAACTTGCTTGTTTCGTGAGTTCAGAGTGTTGAAAGCGTATGAAGTCTACAAACAAGTGAATAGTGAACCCGCAATGGTACAGGCATTAATCTGTATCAAAAACAAAGGTATTTCCAGTCACTACTTACCAACCAGTCAGCAACCAGCCAAATTAACCTGTCTAACAGTATGCATTAAAAACAGGGGTTTAGTTGCACACATTTGCAAATACATGCGTAAGCTGCAGGCCGCTCCAAGGCACCCTGATATCTGCAGTCCCTAACTCTACCTTTAAAGAGTCTTCACATTGGAAGCACATGCATTCTGATGAGATAGATGGAGGACAGGTGACTGGAGGGAGCCCACCCCTCCTTAAAGGCGCAGGGTCACACTGAACACCCAGCACATAGCACAATGGCAGCAAAGGTGTCAGTGCATTGCCTGACCAATATAAACGTTGTATGATATTGCAAAAAGTGGCTACCTCCTCCATCTATAACTGGTCTTGATAGTAAGGAGCACTAGAAGGGCAAACGCAGATCAAAAACGAAGGTATTTCCAGTCACTACTTACCAACCAGCCAGCAACCAGCCAAATTAACCTGTCTAACAGTATGTGTTAAAAACAGGGGTTTAGTTGCAAACATTTGCAAATACATGCATAAGCTGCAGGCCGCGCCAAGGCACCCTGATATCTGCAGTCCCTAACTCTACCTTTAAAGAGTCTTCACAATGGAAGCACATGCATTCTGATGAGATAGATGGAGGACAGGTGACTGGAGGGAGCACACCCCTCCTTAAAGGTGCAGGGTCACACTGAACACACAGCACATAGCACAATGGCAGCAAAGGTGTCAGTGTGTTGCCTGACCAATATAAACGTTGTACGATATTGCAAAAAGTGGCCACCTCCTCCATCTATAACTGGTCTTGATAGTAAGGAGCCCTGGAAGGGCAAACGCAGATCAAAAACGAAGGTATTTCCAGTCACTACTTACCAACCAGCCAGCAACCAGCCAAATTAACCTGTCTAACAGTATGCATTAAAAACAGGGGTTTAGTTGCACACATTTGCAAATACATGCGTAAGCTGCAGGCCGTGCCAAGGCACCCTGATATCTGCAGTCCCTAACTCTACCTTTAAAGAGTCTTCACAATGGAAGCACATGCATTCTGATGAGATAGATGGAGGACAGGTGACTGGAGGGAGCCCACCCCTCCTTAAAGGCGCAGGGTCACACTGAACACACAGCACATAGCACAATGGCAGCAAAGGTGTCAGTGCGTTGCCTGACCAATATAAACGTTGTACGATATTGCAAATCTGTATCAGATGTTGTTAAGTCCAGAATTTAATGAAAAGAACCTCTGTCCAACTGTTAAGCATGGGGGTGGATCAATCATGCTTTGGGGTTGTATTGCAGCCAGTGGCACAGGGAACATCTCACGAGTAGAAGGAAAAATGGATTCAATAAAATTTCAGCAAATTTTGGATGGTAACTTGATGTCATCTGTGAAAAAGCTGAAGTTAAAGAGAGGATGGCTTCTACAAATGGATAATGATCCTAAACACACCTCGAAATCCACAGGGGATTACATCAAGAGGCATAAACTAATGGTTTTGCCATGGCCTTCACAATCTCCTGACCTCAACATAATTGAAAATCTATGGATAGACCTTAAAAGAGCAGGGCGTGACAGACAGCCCAGAAATCTCAAAGAACTGGAAGACTTTTGTAAGGAAGAATGGGAAAGATACCGCAAACAAGAATTGAAAGACTCTTGGCTGGCTACAAAAAGCGTTTACAAGCTGTGATACTTGCCAAAGGGGGCAGTACAAGATATTAACTCTGTAGGGTGCCCAAACTTTTGCAGATGCCATTTTTTTGTTTTCTGTTATTTTGAAAGTGTAAATGATTGAAATAAAATCTAACTTTTGTTGACATATTATAAGAATGTCTAATCTTTAATTTGATGCCTTTTGGAGATTTTTCCATATTTCCTTGGCTTCTTTATGCACATTAATACAAATTTTTACCTGGGGTGCCCAAACTTTCGATCCCCACTGTATGACACTGATAAAAGGGGCACAGGAGGCAAAATCCCTAAAACAAAATAAGTTACATCTCTGATAAAATATAGAATTATAGATCAGTATTGTATTTGTATATTTATCTACATATGTAGGTATATGTTGTGAAATACATTAAACTTATATTACACAACAATTGCTTACATACAATGTAAGGTCTTTCATCCAAACCATGGGTCATTACGCCAGCCCATTTTTCTCCATATTATGTAGAGAAGACTACTCATGCTTGGTATTGAGTAGAACGAGGATGCAATGTGTTTGGAGATAGATTCTGGAGCTTGGTTCAGTGCATAGCAATGGGATATCTTGTTCTGTGTACTGAACACATCAGGCCACATCAAGCTGTGTACTGAACACAGACATCAAGCAAGGTCCATAAAGACATGGATGAGCGAGTTTGGGGTGGAGGAACTTGACTGGCCTGCACAGAGTCCTGAACTGAACACAACAGAACATGGATGATTTGGATGAATTAGAGCAGAGATTGTGAGCCAGGCCTTCTTGTCTAAAATCAGTGCCTGACCTCACAAATGCGCTTCTGAATGAATGGTGAAACATTCCCATGGACACACTCTTTAACCTTGTGGACAGCCTTTCCAGAAGAGTTGAAGCTGTTATAGCTGCAAGGATACTGAAGAAAGGAAAGACACTGCTCCAGGTGTATAGTGTGTGGTGATTGCCAGGAGATAGGATATCCAGTAGAGTGCTGGCCCCAGCCCGCCTCCGTGGGAACACTTGTAGGAAAAGAATTGGCCACACATCCAGGGATTCCAATAGGTTTAAAATACCTTTATTTCCAAAAGTTGCAAATGATGACACCAAAGACACCAGCATGAAGTCTCGTAGATGCGTTTCACACATACATCTTGTGCTTAATCATTACCAATTGATTAATGATTAAGCACAAAATGTATGTGTGAAACGCGTCTACGAGACTTCATGCTGGTGTCTTTGGTGTCATCATTTGCAACTTTTGGAAATAAAGGTATTTTAAACCTATTGGAATCCCTGGATGTGCGGCCAATTCTTTTCCTACAAGTGTTATAGCTGCAAAGGGTGGGCCAACTCAATATTGAACCCTACAGACTAAGACTGGGATGCCATTAAAGTTCATGTGCGTGTAACAGCAGGTGTCCCAATACTTTTGACAATACAGAGTATGTGCAGTAAGCCCCGCCAGTCTTTACACCTGTGTGCATGAGGTCATAGGATCATCTTCTATTTATCTGATCAACAACAGAACTACAAAACTCGGACAGGTCCCTAAAGGCATTAATGTCTCAGGGCAATAAGGAGTTATTGCAAAGTAAGCTAAGGAAAGTGGTAACTAGTTAATGTCACTCCTAAACACTGCATTGGCTGAGATAAATGGGAAAATGTACATTTTAATTTGGGCAATAAATTTAAGCTTTACGGATCACAGTCCTCATTTCCTAGAAGCCAGTAATTAATGTAGTTATATCTGCTTGTTAAAGTAGCATTAACAGTAAATTGGAATTAAATCAAACATTCAGAGCTTCCTTGTGGTTTAGCTGCATAACTGTACTAGATGGGTAACAAGTATTTTAGAAAAATCTAAAATCTCCCAACACTGAGAAATGTTGAAAACTGCTGCCATTAAAAGCTCAGTACTAAAAAAAAAAAAAAAGAAAAAAAAAAGAAACAAATTTTCACTTAATTATTATGGTATAAGTTTGGTATAAATACTGTAATACCACAACATTAAATCAGTGTGAAGCACAATAAGGTGAACAATATGGAGCCATTTGCCTTTTTAATGTTTATTTACAAATAAATACATGCCATGTGTTCCACATTAAATGTAATTCATGTACCATTTATTTAATTTGCAAAGGTTGTGAGAAATTGCATGTTGGATATATCAATTATGTTCCTAGAATTGAGGGTTTCTTCTTTCATTTTTTTGGGATTTATGTGGGTTTTATTTCAGTGTACAAATTTGCTTTGAGAAAAGCAGCATGATCTAGTGCATATATCCCTTGGTATTTGGAGATCTCCAGTAATTCTGTCATCTCACATCAATAAAACATTGAACCAGTCAAATGTTATAAAACTATCTGTACATGCTGATATATAAGAACAAAAATAAACTGATAAGAAATATAATTGTTTTTATTTTATCAGGGGAGTAGCTATGACTGTTGGGGCTTTCGTGGAGATGCTGTACTGAGCCCTAACTTACTCCCTGGGCAACACTTATTCAAATACACTTGGTATATGAGCTCCTCAGCAGAAATGTGAATGTCTTTATTCCATAGCCAGGTTTAAAAATAGGGATAAGGGTAGGAATTAAGAGGCTGTCTATGCTGTAAACAGGTGTCAAACACAAGGCCCGCGGGCTGAATGCAGCCCCCCAGGCCATTCCATGTGGCCCTCGCACCTCTCCTGCAGCTGAGGCACCCCCTTGTCTCTGCTCCCACCCTGTCTCCGTAGTCGGCAGCAAAGAGGACAGAACTCTCTTGCCAGATCCTGCACTCCTCTGTGCAGCTGCAGAAAGGCTCGTCTTTGATCACCCCCCCCCCCCCTCTTCTCAGCAGTCCGCAGCAGAGAGGAGGGTAGAACTCCTACAGATCTTGCAGCTCTCTGTGCAGCCGCAACACCACCATCAGCAGACTCTGGAAGCTGACTCCAGCCCTCATCTGATTCTCCACCAGACCCTGCACTTCCCAGATCCACCCGCATCTTCTTCCTGGCAGCAGCACAAGGTAAGGGGGTGCATTGTGTTGTAAGGAAGGGTGGGTGTGTAACGCTCCTGCGTTTTTATATGGTGTGGATTTTCAGCTGCAGAAATAGTTCCACGTCAGCAGTCATGTAAGAGATATGCTGAGATACCATTCCCAACCTCAATGACTCATTATGTGTGGAAGGTCTTATTTCAGCCAGTAAATACACACAATTAGCATGCTGGTTCTTAGAGTGACTTTATGCATGTGGTAACACAATGATGAAGGTTGAGGGATAGGTTGAGTGGAGGTGGTAGGTGATAGACACTTGAAGGTGAGACAGTAGCAGATGGATGCAGGAAGGTTTAGCAATGTTGTATGATAGCAGATGATAGAATAGCAGGTGGACATACAAAAGAGATCAACCCAGTGCAGAAAAGTAGCAGTAGTCTCAAGAGCTAGCAATCTAGTTTATGCAGATGTGATAAACAGTCTCTACTATGCAGAGCTAGATAGTGTAAGCTTAGTATAAGTTTATAGAGAATTCCCCTGCGGGGTACTTAGCACTATTAGCGATACAGCCGAAGGGTGGTTCAGGAGAGGCGGATGATCCAGTAGCGGGATACAGGGATCAGCGCAGCGAGGTTCCGTCAGCGAAGTAAGCTTGCAAGCATGGAAGCTTCAAGCAAGGTTAGCATCCAGATAAGGGTGTTTGAACGAACACATGTGAGTGAGAACCGACGCCTTAAATAGCCATCTAGTCCGGCGCTGAGTGATGACAGCTCCAGTCTTAAAGGTGTATGCGCACCTTTCCAAAAGTAAATGGTAGGGCGCATACACTTGTGGAAAGTGTAATTTAGGGTACCAAAGGTACCGGAACATTACAATACCCCCCCCTTAAGGCCTGCTCCTGAAGGCCTCTGGAGCTGGTTTGTCTGGGTATCTCGCATGAAAATTGTGGATTAATCTAGGGGCATGTATGTCAGAGGTGTTTAGCCAGGTGTCGTCTTGGGGCCCATAGTTCTTCCATCTAACCAAGTACTGAAGTCTTCTTCTGTAGATACGAGAATCCAGAATCTCTTTTATCTCGTATTCTTCTCCACCTTCAACTTGTACAGGAGGGGGAGGTGGAATATTAGGCCTTATTCCTTGGTCCGGAACATGGGGTTTTAGTAGCGACACATGGAAAATGGGATGGATTTTTAGGTCCATTGGCAATGTAAGCTGCACTGCAGCTTTTCCAATAAGTTTCTTGATTGGGAAAGGTCCCAAGAACAGAGGTCCAAGCTTTTTGCTAGGGATCTTCAGTCTCAAGTTTTTTGTTGAGAGCCAAACGAGGTCCCCGATAGTATACTGTGGAGAAGGTCTTCTACGAAGATCATAGTACTTCTTTTGTTGACTGTGAGCGTGTGCAATGGTAGTATTTAGTAAACCCAGAGAATCCTTTATTTGGGAAAGATAGTCTGAGGCTACTGGGTTATTTGAAGGAAGGATGCGTGGAGGGAGAATAGAGGGATGGAACCCATAGTTCAAGTAGAACGGACTCTGCTTGGTTGTACTGTGAGTTGCGTTGTTGTAGGCAAATTCTGCCAGGGGGAGAAGATCCAACCAATCATCCTGTTGGTAAGAAGTGTAACAACGTAAATGCTGCTCGATGCATTGGTTGACTCTTTCAGTCTGTCCGTTGGTCTGCGGATGGTAAGGAGAAGTGAGCTTCCGCTCAATCCGTAGTATGTGACATAGTTCTTGCCAGAATTTAGAAATAAATTGGGATCCACGGTCAGACAAAAGAGTTTTTGGGATACCATGTAATCTGAAGACATGTTTCATCAGGAGTTCTGCCGTTTGTTTGGACTAAGGTAGTCTGCGAATAGCAATGAAATGTGCCATCTTTGTCAGATGGTCCACTGACACCAAGATGGTATTAAATCCTTTGGAAGGAGGCAATTATACGATGAAGTCCAATGACAGAACCTCCCATGGAGTTTGGGGTATTGGTAGACTGCATAGTAGACCGGATGGTCTCGTAGTGTCAATTTTGGACCTGGCACAGACATTGCATGAAGAGACTAATTTTTGTATAGATGTTTTCATGTCAGGCCACCAGAATTGCAGAGAAATCAAATTGAAAGTCTTTGTCATACCCATATGTCCTGCCATAGGCACATCATGCGATAATTCCAAGATCTTGGTGCGTAGGGTAGGTGGTATGTAAAGTTTGTCGTTGTAGTAGAGGAAGCCTTCTGCATCGGTAGTTAGTTGTGGTGGGGGTGAATCCAACCTTATACCATGCAGAACCTCTTCCTTCAAGGAACGGACAACTCCAATAATGCGTTTGTGAGGTATTATAGGAACGGAAGGAATTTCAAAGTAGTTTTCTTCAGTTAGTCGTGATAGTGCATCCGCCTTTTTGTTCTTATCTGCAGGTGTGTAGGTCACTAGGAAGTTAAACCTTAGAAAGAATAGTGACCATCGTACCTGTCGATGCGAGAGAGTTTTGCTAGTCTGAAGATATTGGAGGTTTTTATGGTCCGTGTATATAATTATTGGTAATTGGGTGCCTTCGAGTAAATGTCGCCAATTCTCCAGAGCCAATTTTATAGCAAGCAGTTCCTTCTCACCCACGGGGTAATTTATCTCGGGACTGCTCAGGGATTTAGAAAAAAAGGCGACTGGATGAAGTGGTGAAGTGGGGGTAGGTCGTTGGGAGAGTATTGCTCCTACTGCCAGGTTTGACGCATCTACCTCCAGAATGTATTGGAGGGATGGGTCTGGATGGCGTAATATGGGAGCGGAAGTAAACCTTGTCTTTAACAAGTGGAAAGCCTTATTTGCTTCTTCTGACCATTTAAATGGTATTTTTATGCTAGTGAGCTGTGTGAGGGGTCTCACAATAGCAGAAAAGTTTTTTATGAACTTCCTGTAGAAATTTGAAAATCCCAGGAATCGCTGTAGCGCCTTGCGTGTAGTTGGTGTAGGCCAATCCTGAATGCAGGATATTTTACTCATGTCCATCTCGATTCCTGTTTTGGATATGATGTAGCCTAGAAAGAGTACCTCATCTTTATGGAACAAGCATTTCTTCAGCTTCACATAAAGATTATGTGCAAGCAATCTCGATAATACAAGTCTTACATGTCTTATGTGTTCAGACAGGGTCCGTGAATATATAAGTATATCGTCCAGATATACCACAACACAGACATCTAGTAAGTCTTTAAAAATATCGTTTATAAATCGTTGGAAAACTGCAGGGGCATTGCATAGGCCGAATGGCATCACAAGATATTCGAACAATCCGTATCTAGTTCTGAACGCAGTCTTCCACTCGTGTCCATCACGGATTCGAATGAGATTGTATGCTCCTTTCAGGTCTAATTTTGAAAAATAGGTAGCTCCACGCACCTGCTCAATGAGCTCAGGGATAAGCGGTAGAGGATAGTGATCTTTTATTGTGATAGCATTCAATTTCCTGTAGTCGATGATAGGTCTGAGACTTGAATCTTTATTGCGAACAAAAAAGAGTCCTGCTGCTGTGGAAGAAGTGGAAGGTCTAATAAAACCTTTTTCCAAGTTCTCATCCAAATAGGTTTTGAGATGGGCAAGTTCATCCTGTGAAAGAGGATAAACATGACCGAACGGCAATTTGCTATTTGGGAGTAGATCAATGCTACAATCATAGTCTCGATGAGGAGGTAATGCTTGAGCAGTTTTCTCAAGAAAAACCTCAGAAAGATCCTGATAACATAGTGGTGCAATCTCATCTGTCACCACAGACAGAATCTTCCCGGAAAACGGGAGGTTACACGTTTCCTCGCAATAACAAGAAGGGAAGGTCAAGGACCGTTTCTTCCAATCTATGGTTGGTTGGTGTGTGTGCAACCAGGGAAGTCCCAACACAATGGGAAAGTGGGGTGATGGTATTAAATCGAAGGAAGAAGTCTCCCTATGAGACTCGTTAATAGTGACTAGAAGTGCTTGTGTCTGATCGGTGATCGGACCAGAGGATAACGGAACACCGGTAATAAGACTTACTGAGACAGGTTTGAGTTTAGAAATAATAGGAATTTTATTTAAAGCAGCAAAACATATATCCATATAATTTCCACAAGATCCTGTGTCAATCATGGCCTTAGTAGTAATCCTGTTCTGGTCCCACTGTAATGTCAAAAAAACAGAAATGTAGGGGTTAGTGAATGAAGTTGTCAATCCTCCTAGAGAGACATGTGAACACTCACCCTTCTTTTTGTTGACTAGGGGACAGACGTTTATCTTGTGATCCGGGGATGCACAGTACAAGCAGAGATTTTCATTTCGTCTTTTGGCTTTTTCCATAGTTGATAGCGGTGGGCGTATGGTTCCTACCTCCATAGGAACGGCCAGACTCCGAGAGGAAACGGATAATGGCATTCCCATCTTTTCAGCCTTTCTTTCTCGTAGTCTTCTATCTATGGTAATACTGAGTTGTATTAATGCATCCAGGGTTTTTGGCAGATCCGCTCGGGCGAGCTCGTCCTTAACGGCTTCTGATAGGCCAAGCCTAAATTGGGTTTTCAGAGATGCATCATTCCATTCTGAATCAAGGGTCCATCTCTTGAACTCTGCGACAAAGTCTTCCACAGGCCTCCTTCCTTGTTTCAAGGATCTTAACTGAAGATCAGCAGTACTCTGCCTATTGGGGTCATCATATAGGCTAGTGAGCTCTGCCAGGAACAAGGCATAGGAGTTGAGAAGCTGGTCGTTTTTCTCAAAAAGAGAATGTGCCCAGGCTCGAGGATCGCTTGATAGGTAAGAAATAATAGTACAAACTTTAATGTGATCAGAAGGGTAGGTACGAGGTTTTAGCAAAAAAAGTAACTCACATGCGTTTTTAAATTCGCGAAATTTTTTGCGATCGCCTGTAAATACCAAAGGGGGATTTATCTTGGGTTCAGGGGACTGAGCAGAGGTAAGTTGTGTCAGTCTAATTACCTGCTGCGACAGAGCCTGATTGTCTTCTTTTAATTCAGCAAGTGCGTGTATTAACGCAGATACTTGCTGTTTTAATTGTGTCACCTGAGTGGTTATTTCTGGAACTATTTCTGCTGAATCCATTTTTAGGTTCGTTCAATCTGTAACGCTCCTGCGTTTTTATATGGTGTGGATTTTCAGCTGCAGAAATAGTTCCACGTCAGCAGTCATGTAAGAGATATGCTGAGATACCATTCCCAACCTCAATGACTCATCATGTGTGGAAGGTCTTATTTCAGCCAGTAAATACACACAATTAGCATGCTGGTTCTTAGAGTGACTTTATGCATGTGGTAACACAATGATGAAGGTTGAGGGATAGGTTGAGTGGAGGTGGTAGGTGATAGACACTTGAAGGTGAGACAGTAGCAGATGGATGCAGGAAGGTTTAGCAATGTTGTATGATAGCAGATGATAGAATAGCAGGTGGACATACAAAAGAGATCAACCCAGTGCAGAAAAGTAGCAGTAGTCTCAAGAGCTAGCAATCTAGTTTATGCAGATGTGATAAACAGTCTCTACTATGCAGAGCTAGATAGTGTAAGCTTAGTATACGTTTATAGAGAATTCCCCTGCGGGGTACTTAGCACTATTAGCGATACAGCCGAAGGGTGGTTCAGGAGAGGCGGATGATCCAGTAGTGGGATACAGGGATCAGCGCAGCGAGGTTCCGTCAGCGAAGTAAGCTTGCAAGCATGGAAGCTTCAAGCAAGGTTAGCATCCAGATAAGGGTGTTTGAACGAACATATGTGAGTGAGAACCGACGCCTTAAATAGCCATCTAGTCCGGCGCTGAGTGATGACAGCTCCAGTCCTAAAGGTGTATGCGCACCTTTCCAAAAGTAAATGGTAGGGCGCATACACTTGTGGAAAGTGTAATTTAGGGTACCAAAGGTACCGGAACATTACAGGGTGACTCTTGACTTCTGATGATAATGGGGCTCTTGACCCATCATCAGGGCCGTCTTTAACACAGGGCAAAAGGGGCCCAACCATTGTTGTGGGGCCCAAAGCAGATGCCCCTTGAGCCTGCACTGCCTACAAATAGATAAAGTGCATTTGGTAGGGCCCAAGAAAATATTTGCCCAGGGTCCAATCAATACTAAAGACGGCCCTGCCTAAGATGTAGGGGTGTAAGGGGGCGTGGTTTGCTCTGGACATCTAATCTTACACATATAACCAGCCCTTTGAGGGCAACTATAATGCTGATGCGACCTACGATTAAATTGAGTTTGACACCCCTGCTGTAAAGCATCAAATCCCGGGCATGCCCTGAAGTGGAACTTGCACATAAGGGCCCCTTCCCATACTAAATTGCCAAATTAAAGTGTAAAAAGAATAAAATATATGAATCATGGGATAGGAAGCTAAATCATAATTCTGCTCCCAAAAAAATAAATAAATAAACAACTCCCACACAGCAGTTAAATGTTTGTTTAACTAGGGAGTTACAATTGAGGTTGTATTACTTACCCAACTCCTCCAGGCTGTGTGACCAGTCTTCTACAGGCTTTTCCCCACCATGCACAGTGATAAAAGCCCTCCACTGTACATGATAATGCCAAGGCTTTGCCTGCAGAAGAGAGCTTTGGGGAGAGGAGGCAGAGCCAGCTGGAGTGGGGATCCAGGTAAGTAATACAGTGTCTTCTGCAACCCTCTAGGCTTGATAAGTATTTCATTCTTACAGTGCAGGGGAGCCACAATAAAGCTGGGTAACTATTAGCATGCTATTCACACAGTCATAGGTGCAACTCATGTACAGTGGGGAAAACATGTATTTAATCCCCTGCAGATTTTGTAAGTTTGCCCACTTACAAAGAAATTAAGGGTCTATAATTGTTATCCTAGGTGTATTTTAAATGACAGAGACAGAATATCAACCAAAAATCAATCCAGAACAAACACATGATACAAATGTTATAAATTGAATTGCAGTTCAGTGAGTAAAATACGTATTTGATCCCCTACCAACTAACAATAATTATGACTCCCACAGACTGGCTACAGTATTTGCTCATGTGGTACGCAGATTAGCCCTGTCGCCTTAAGAAGGTGTTCCTAATGACAACTCGTTATGTGTATAAAAGACACCTGTCCACAGAATCTTTCTTCCATTCAAACCCACCATCATGGGGAAGACCAAAGAGCTGTCAAAAGACGTCAGGGACAAGATTCTAGACCTGCACAAGGCTGGAATGGGCTACAAGACCATCAGCAAGAAGCTAGGTGAGAAGAAGACAACTGTTGTAGCCATAATTCGCAAATGGAAAAAATACAAAATAACCATGCATGATTTTGCCTCATGAGGTAAGGATGATCATTACAAAAGTGTAGGATCAGCCCTGAACTACACGGGAGGAGCTTGTAAATGATCTCAAGGTAGTGTGTTACCAAAGCATTGGTAACACAATATGCCGCCATGGATTGAAATCCTGCAGCACCCACAAGGTCCCCATCCTCAAGAAGGCACAGGTCCATCTGAAGCTTACCAATAAACATCTAAATGATTTAGAGAAGGATTAAGAGAAAGTTCTGTGGTCAGATGAGACCAAAATTGAGCTCTTTGGCATTAATTCCACTCTCAGTGTTTGCAGGAAGAAAAATGCTGACTTTGACCCTAAGAACACCATCCCTAGAGTCAAGCACAAAGGTGCAAAAATTATACATTGGAGCTGTTTCTCTGCTAAAGGTACATGCTGACTTTGCCACATTTAGAGGCCAATTGATGGGGCCATGTATTGTAAAATCTTTGATGAGAACCTTCTTCCCTCAGCCAGAATACTGAAGATAGGTTGTGGATGGGTCTTCCAGCATGACAATGACCCAAAACATACTGCCACGGAAACAAAGGAGTGGCTCAAGAAGAAGCATATTAAGGTCATGGAGTGGTCTAGCCAGTCTCCAGACATTAATCTTCTAGAAAATAGGTGGAGGGAGCTGAAACTTCGAGTTGCCAAGTGATAGCCAGGAAACCTTACAAGACTACATGAAACGTCTTACCTCTGTGCTTGCCAACAAGGGTTTCTCTACCAAGTACTAAGTCATGTTTTGCTTGGGGGTGAAATATTTATTTTACTTACTGAACTGCAACTCAATTGATAACATTTGTATCATATGTTTGTGCTGGATTTTTGGTTCATATCCTTTCTCTATCATTTATAATATTATATTTATTATACATATACACATAAATATAATTTATAACACAATATAAAAATGATAGACCCTTAATTTCTTTGCAAGTGGACAAACTTACAAAATCTTCAGGGATCAAAGAATTAGTTTCCCCACTGTATTATATTGTGGTTACTAGTTCTGCCACAAGGCGGTAGCGTCATGTTTAATTTGCTTTTCCTTCTTTTGGAACTACTTGGTTAGTAATTTCCTGTCTCTATGTTCTGGTAATTTTCCAATAACACAAAAAGGATTCAGGTCAAAACACAGATATAATGGCTACTAACAGTGTTTCATCAAAAGTTTTAAAAACCAGAACATCCAGTCCTGGAAATGTAAAATGAAGATGCTGTTGATTAGAAAGGGGAAGTGTGTACAAGAGCCTGGACAAAATGCATCTAAAGATGAGTGTACAGAGAAAGATCAAAACTCTTAAGGTGCTAATGACAAACTGTAGGATTGGGAAAGCTAGAACAAATCAGCAAATACAACAAGATAAACAACAATAGGCCAGAAGTGATAAAAAAAGCATTTAAAGATGCTTCGGATACTAAGTTTGCCTTTTACAACAAAAAGGGTGCCACGTGATTTTTCATGTGCTGCCATAAATCAGGAGCTACAGCTAAAGCAGAAATCACAGATGGACTGTATCAGCTGAAATGCAGTGTAGTAGTTAACACTAAAAGAGGGGAAAAAAAAACATATTCATGCAAAGCACTATCATCTTGGACACATGAATCCTGAAACTTTAAAGATGAAGATCCACATGCTAGTGGCATAAAAATAGACCAATGCAGTCAAATAATCAAATGTACCAGTTGACTACAGAGAAAACTGCAAATGGGAATTTTTTCCCAAATGTAGCAACAGCTGAGCCCTGCAGCTCATCCACTTAATTTACTCAGACCCTTGTGGTCCCAAGAAAGCTCAGGCAACAGGAAAGAAAAGTCATCACATTGAAAACTACTCAATGTACACTGTGCTCTACCTGTTACACAGCAAACATGAGGTTCCACATAGTTTGAGATTTGGTAAACTCCCTAAATTATTCAACACAGATAACGGCAAAGAGTGGTGGGACACAAGCTATTCTAAGCAGAGCTGCTGTTATAAATCATGGGGCCCCATACAGCCTCAAATCTCAACAAATGAAATTTTAATTTTTTTGAACAAGTTTAAAAAATAATTTTAAGTCTGGAGATTATGTAAAAACTCCAAATCAATATATATTTTCTGAAAGCAGACACTCTAAAGCAGGGGTGTCAATTTCATCATGGCCCGCATCAGCAGTAGGGTTGCCTTCAAAGGGCTGGTTGTATCTTGGGTGCCCTATGTACAGAGTACAAAGATCAGGAGTGCATTATGTGCAGAATTCAGAACTACACTATGTACAGAGTGCAGAGTTCAGGAGTGCGCTATGTACAGAGTTCAGGAGGGTGTCATGTACAGAGTATAAGGTTCAGGAGTGCGCTACGTACAGAGTGCAGGGTTTAGGAGGGTGTTACGTACAGATTACAGAGTCCAGGGGTGCGTTATGTACAGAATGCAGCGTTGCACTGAGTTTGTAACCCTAACCCCCCCCCCCTCCATGAAACTTCCTCACATCTCTTTCACCTACCTGCCCTGGATGTAGTACCTTCCTGTGTAGATGGCTCTACTACCTGTGTATTTGCTGGGAGATCATCCTTTCTCTTAGATTCTGGAGATCTGTCCTTGCTGTGCCCTACCATAAGTGCGTTCAGGAATCTGTTAGATCTGGGAGCCACTGAGGGTAAAGCTGTCCCTTGTTAATACAGAAGGCTTCTGTATTTACACGTGACAGTGGGAGTGGGAGCGTAGGGTGAGAGCCGGAGGTGGTAGAATGGAGTTCCGGAATTGATGTTCCAGCTGCAATACTGGATGTGAAGGCCACATGACAAGGCCTAGTGGGACACATTCTGCCCACAGGCCTTGTGTTTGACATACGTGCCCTAGAGGATAAAATGGTGTTAATTAAAATGTTTTATGTCATCAAATTTTAGCGCAACATTTATGAAACACAAAATTTAAATTAAAAAATACACTAAAGTAACTTATAGAGCACATAAATGCAATATATTACCCACATTTTTGGTAAAATATAAGGAATGTGCCAAGTAAATAGATACCCAACATGTCAAGCCTTGAAATTGCATGTGCCTGCGAGATAGAGACACACTTTGGTACCCTATGTTTTTCACAGGCGAAGTCATCAGTTTAGAGCCAACCATGAATAATGGGCCTAGAAATGAATTATTGCTCTCACTCCAGCATGCGCAGTGTATCATAACATATGTAGTGCAATGGACAATTTTGTGCATAGTCGCCCTCGATGCATGCATTTACATTCGTGTGTGGGGGCTTAAAAATTTCTGTTGGGAAAATTTAGGTGCTTGTGTGTAACTTAAATGTTTTTACTAAGCTTTTTTTTTACATCACATATGGGACAAAAAGTCCACTATGTGATGGATTTTTTGGTGGCAGGTTTTCTTTGGGAAGACATCAGTGGTCCCTGCCTCTACTGCTGTACTACTGTACTACGGTAGCAGTGCCTTTACAGCATAAGGAGTAGAGGTTGGGTGGAGCATAAAACTGTGGCGTAGCCACACATTTTTAATGTCCCCCAAATACAAGTATAAATAAGAACTAACAGGAAGCATCTCATTGTGCTTATGTGATCGTCGTAGTTATCATGATGATCAAAAAGTACAGAATGTGCTGTATGGCTGTGTCTCAGCCGATACCTTCCAGAAAACAGAAATTGTAAGCCTGCCTGTGCATCGAGATCCCTGTGCTACCTGGGTCCTCAGCTACTTCTCTCTTGAATCACCTCCCGCCTCCCGGAGACTACGTCTTCTGCCCCCCACAGCACGTACTGAGGGAAGAAGGGAGAATCACTCTGCCAGAGAAAGGCTGTCATCAGCCATGGCCGGCCGGAATTGAAAAAAAAAATGTAGTGCGAGCTTTAGCCGCCTGTGCGCCATAATGAAATAAAATGTCCATGTGTGCTAATCACTTTCTGGGCTCCTCTGCTGCATTGATGGGGCCCAGGTAAAATATACTTAATGCTACAATAAGCCTAGAAGCTTGGTCTAAAACTTTCATCTTAGTTGAAGAATAAAGCTGCCTGGGCCTGGTACAGGAGAGGTGGCTGTACTGCCGTATTGGCGGCCCAGATTCCAAGAAAGCAAATAATTATATTCCAGACTACTGCACCAGAACAAAATGGTGTTGCAGACAGAATAAACCATACATTTTGTGAAAGTAACAGAAGCAAAGTTTTTGATGTAGATACACCAACAACATACTGGAAAAAAGACAATTTTGACAGTCTGCTATCTCAAAAACCGCTTACCTAGAAAGGCACAAGAGAAAATTCTATATGAGTGTAGCACCCTTCAAGGTAGGTGCTAGGTAAAAGCATAATGGGCCTTAGCTGCCTAACAGCAGGGCCATGATTTTCAGCTGGACTGTCATGTCTCCCAGGTGTGGCTGCTGAGAAGGGAGTCTCCCCACTGGCTCCATGAGAGGATTCTAATTGGAAAGTGGAGGAAACCCAATCAGTGGCCCACTCAGACCTGTATCTACCCCAGAAGGCAGATTCTGCTGCAGAGGATTCTGGGAGTGGGTATAAGTTTGAAGGGAACGCATGACGCAATATCTTTGGTGGGAAGCAGAGTCCCAGGAGGGAGAGTATGGCTGTCTCTCCTCCTGTCAGAAGGATCGGATGTCTCTGGTGGCTACCTGAGAATCCAAGAGGGAAAGCTGAGCTGAGTTGCAGAGAGGATCCGGTGTGCCGAGGATCAGCGGAGGAAGAGGGGTTCAGTTCCAGGAAAGCCTTCCAAGGTCGTGAGTGCTGTGAACTGCCCCTGGGGGTCTGCCTAGTGTAGAGGGGACCACTCCGGTGAAGGTTCCAGGGATTGTGGAGCCTGCAAGTGTCAAGGGGGTTGCCTAGTGCAGTGGTTCTCAATTCCGGTCCTCGGGACCCACTAACAGGCCAGATTTTAAGTATTACCTTGGGGGATGCAGACTAGAATACCACAATCACTGAGCAGCAAATGAGATCACCTGTGATGTAATTTAGTTATCTTGCAAACCTGGCCTGTTGGTGGGTCCCGAGGACCGGAGTTGAGAACCACTGGCCTAGTGAAAGGACCCTGAAGTGTCAAGGGGGTTGCCTAGTGAGAGGACCCTGAAGTGTCAAAGGGGTTGCCTAGTGAGAGGATCCTGGAAGTGTAGAGAGGGCGTTGTGTTGGAAGTGCTCCCGGTAACAACGGCAGACCCATATCAGGCCCAATGCCTGGAAATTCTGCTACATGAGCAATGGGAGAAGCCTGATTTTAAACACATTCAAATCTTTGGAAGCAAAGCATACGCACAGCACATGTTCCTAAAGAAAAACATACCAAATGGGAACCTTGTGCTAAGGAAGGTAGATCAGTCGGCTACAGTGAGCTTCAAAAGGGTTAAAGAGTTCTGCATCCAGACACCAATAAGTTGTAATAATCAACAGAAGTGTAATTATTATAAAACATCTGTATGTCAAAACATGAAATTACATGTCAGCACCGTCTGAATGATAACTTGAGCAAGAAGCACCACTAGTACTGCAAGGAAGGAACAGAACATGATAAGAATTGAAATTGGCACCAGTAATTTAGCCTCTAAAAAAAAAAAAAGAAGCTCCAAAGCTCCAAAAAATAAGGCCATCCTAGCTAGGCACTATATATACACAGTATATACAGTGCCTTGAAAAGGTGTTCATACCCTTTGAAATTTTCCACATTTTGTCATGTTACAACCAAAAACATTAATGTATTTTATTGGGATTTTATGTGATAGACCAACACAAAGTGGCACATAATTGTGAAATGGAAGGAAAATAATAAATGGTTTTCAAAATATTTTACAAATAAATATGTGAAAAGTGTGGTGTGCATTTGTATTCAGCCCCCTGAGTCAATACTTTGTAGAACCACCTTATAGCTGCAAGCCTTTTTGGGGATGTCTCTACCAGCTTTGCACATCTAGAGAGGTACATTTTTGTCCATTCTTCTTTGCAAAATAGCTCAAGCTCTGTCAGATTGGATGGATAGCATTTTTGAACAGCAATATTCATGTCTTGCTACATATTCTCAATTGTATTTAGGTCTGGACTTTGACTGGGCCATTCTACCACTTGAATATGCTTTGATTAAAACCATTCCATTGTAGCTCTGGCTATATGTTTAGGGTCGTTGTCCTGCTGGAAGGTGAACCTCCGCCCCAGTCTCAAGTCTTTTGCAGACAAGTTTTCTTCTAAGATTGCCCTGTATTTTGCTCCATCCATCTTCCCATCAACTCTGACCAGCTTCTCTATGCCTGCTGAAGAAAAGCATACCCACAACATGATGCTGCCACCCCCATGTTTCACAGTGGGGATGGTGGGTTCAAGGTGATAGTCTCCAGACATAGAGTTTTGCTTTAGACCTAAACATTCAATTTTGGTCTCATCTGACCAGAGCACCTTCTTCCACATGTTTGCTGTGTCCCCCACATGGCTTTTTCGCAAACTGGACTTCTTATGGCTTTCTTCAAACAAGAGCTTTCTACTTGTCACTCTTTCATAAAGGCCAGATTTATGGAGTGCACGAGTAATAGTTATCCTGTGGACAGACTCTCCCACTTAAGCTGTGGCTCCGTTCAGCTCCTCCAGAGTTACCATGGGCCTCTTGGCTGCTTCTCTGATTAAAGCTCTCCATGCCCGGCCTGTCAGTTTAGGTGAACGGCCATGTCTTGGTAGGTTTGCAGTAGTGCCATACTTTTTCCATTTTCGGATGATGGATTGAACAGTGCTCTGTGAGATGTGTAAAGCTTGGGATATCTTTTTTTATAACCTAACCATGCTTTAACCACTTAAGCCCCGGAAGATTTTACCCCCTTACTGACCAGGCCCTATTTTGCGATTCGCCACTGCGTGACTTTAACGGACAATTGTGCAGTCGTGCGATGCTGTACCCAAATTAAATTGACGTCCTTTTTTTCCCACAAACAGAGCTTTCTTTTGGTGGTATTTGATCACCTGTGCAATTTTTTGATCATGCGCTATAAACAAAAAAGAGCGACAATTTTGCAAAAATAACAATATTTTTCACATTTTTTTATATGAAATTCCCCAAAAAAAATTTATAAATCAAAATTTTTTAAAATTTTAGGCCAATTTGTTTTCTGCTACATATGTTTGGTAAAAAAAAATCGCAATAAGCGTATTTTGATTGGTTTGCGCAAAAGTTATTGCTTTTACTAACTAAGGGAAAGATTTTTGTTATTTTTATTTTATTTTTTTTAACGAGTAATGGCGGCAATCTACGATTTTTTTGCGGGACTGCGACATTGCGGCGGACAGATCAGACCCTTGACTGACATTTTTGACACTTTTGGGAGTACCAGTGACATTACTACAGTAATCAGTGCTAAAAATATGCACTGTTACTGTAAAAATTACACTGGCAGGGAAGGGGTTAACTTTATTGGAGAAGGAGGGGTTAAGTGTGTCCCTAGGGGCGTGTTTCTAACTGTGAAGGGATGTGGCTATTTGTGTAACAACAGAGAAATATGATCCTACATAGCAGGACCTTATAATCTCTGTTCTTACACAGGGGAGAATGACAGGCGGCTTTATTTACATTAGCCGCCTCCCTTTCTCCCTCTCCACCTGACGATCGCGAGTGACCGGCGGACATCGGGTCCTCCGGTGGCGCGCGCTCGCCCCCTAGGGCCTCACAGGCTAGTGACATACCCCTACGTCACTTTGCCTGTGACGGGCTGACTGCTGCCGTATATAGTCGTGCAGCAGTCGGCAAGTGGTTAAAGGAGATGTACAGCCACAGCTCGTTTGGCTGTACATCTCCTATGGATCACAGGAGTGCAGTTCATTCTGCACTTCTGTGACCCAGTTGTGTGTCTTGCTGACGTAAAAAAAAGTCAGTCCAGGCACCGCATTATCACAACCATGAAGTTGGGATCAGCCAGGTGCCTGGACCGACAACCAGGACAACCAGCTCAGCCTCTCAGCGAGTCGCTGAGAGCCTGAGGTGGCTGCTCCGCCCTCCACAGCCTAGTGCTCCAAAGAGGGAGGAGAGGGCAGAGCAGAGAGCTGTGACTGACAGTCAGCAGCTCTCTGCTCTGGGAGGTGTCAGAATAGAGCAATTGGTGGTGTTCAATCGCTCAGGTCTCAGTGCAGAGGCGCCGGCGGACAGATGCAGCATCAGACCAATGCTGCATGCACCTAGGTAAGTATAATTCTCAAAAAAAAAACTAAAACCATACTTCTCTTTAAAGGCATCAGCATACCAAGACATTTTGAACAATTTCATGCTCCCAACATTGTGGAAACAGTTTGAGGATGGCCCCTTCCTGTTCTAAAATGACTGCGCACCAGTGCACAAAGCAAGGTCCAAAAATACATTGATGAGTGAGTTTGGGGTGAAGGAACTTGACTGGTCTGCACAGAGTTCTGACTTCAACCCAATAGAACACCTTTGGGATGAAATAGAGCAGGGACTGCAAGCCAGGCCTTCTCGTCCGCATCAGTGCCTAACCACAAATTTGCTTCTGGAAGAATGATCAAATATTCCCATAGACACACTCCTAAACCTTGTGGAAAGCCTTCCCAGAAGAGTTGAAGCTGTTATAGCTGTGAAGGGTGGGCCAACCCAATATTGAACCCTTTGGTCTAAGACATACTTTTATGATTTTGGATATATTCTTTATTGTTAATAAACATGTCAGGCTGCTAATGTCCCGTTAGGGGGTACCTATTTTCCTCCTTTCCTGCACGCCACAAAAAAAATATATACATATTAACACCTTGCCGACCGTCCCACATACATTTACTTGATGGCGGTGACTTCTCTGCGCAGACTCCCATACAGGTACGTGATTCTGCACTTCTGGGTCTGGGGCACCGCTGGTGACCTGTTCCAGCTGTGATTGGACACAGTGGAAGCCAATCAGCGGTTCCGACGGACCCGATACCCTCTGGGACCTGCTGATCGTAGAATGGCAGTCTGCCTATGTAAACAAGGCAGATCGCTATTCTGTTAGTAGGGAAGATAGGGATCCTGTGTTTCTGCTAAACAGGAACATAGATCTCTGTCTTCCCACAGTTAAAGCACCTCCCCCACAATTAGAAAGCACTCCCTAGGAACACATTTAACCCTTTGATTGCCCCTGATGTTAACCCCTTCCTTGCCAGTGTAATTAGTACAGTGACAGTGCATATTTTTTTAGCACTGATCAAATTTTTTAGCATTAGTGTCACTGGTCCCCCCAAAAGTGTCAAAAGTTTCACTTAGTGTCCAACTTGTTTGCCAGTTGCCACAATGTCGCAGTTCCGTCATAGGTTGCTGATCACCGCCATTACTAGTAAAAAAAGAAAAAAAAATGCCATAAAATATATCCCATAGTTTGTAGGTGCGATAACTTTTGCACAAACCAATCAATATACGCTTATTGGGATTTTTTTTAACAAAAACGTAGCAAAATAAATATTAGCTTAAATTAATAAAAAAATTTGATATTTTTACTTTTTTTTTTTGGATATGTTTTTTAGCAGAAAATAAAAAATATTGTTTTTTGTTTTTTCACTTTTGTTTATAGCGCAAAAAATAAAAAATGCAGAGGTGATCAAATACCACCAAAAGAAAGCTCTATTTGTGGGGGGAAAAAAAGGGACATCAATTTTATTTGGGTGCAGTATCACACGACTGCGCAATTGTCAGTTAAAGTAATGCAGTGCGGTATCACAAAAAATGGCCTGGTCACGGTGGGGGGGGGGGGGGGGGTAAACCTTCCGGAGCTGAAGTGTTTAACATTGTTTTTACGTCACTTTGCAGTGCATCCAAGCTAGCTGTGCACAAAACTGTTGTGGAAGGCAATGGCAAAATCCCAACATAGAATATACTGTACAAGAACAAAATATTAAAGCAGTATTTGCCTAGTGCCACACATGTGCAATGGGTCAAAGAGAAAGCAATAATGGATTTTACCCATGACCCTTCGGTCCAGATATGCAAGCCCTTTCACACGTTCCCCTACTTTTCTGTTTTGCAGGAGTTGTATTGTGTTTGTATTGCACTTGTATATGCTTGCTCTTGGATGCTTTAGACATAATTAATCTCTTTTTTATGAATAGCGGTTTCCGCACATTTTACTATAACTATGTTGAACTTACCACACCCAAACGCGTTTTTGTTCTATTAAGGCACAAGTTAAGCTCAGCAATAGAAAGTTATTATCTCCAAAGTAAGCCATGGAATAAGCACTTCAAAATGCAAACAGTTCCAAAGCCCAGTGTGCACATACCCTTGGGGTGCCAGCAGCTGCTATGAACAGAAATTCAAATAAGAAACGGAGGCCAGAACCAAGCTTATTGTCCGTTATTCTTATTGGAATGCAACAATATATCGGAGTAATGAACAAAATCATATTCAGGCATTTATATGCCTCCCCCACCCCCCTCTCCCGTTGTTCTTTTTTCAAAGAAAATGAGAAATGCCATTTCCCTAGCATCAGGTAGAAAATTCAGCACATTTTTGTTCCACAACTCAGCCTGGGGCACATAAATTACTAGGCTAAAGATACAGATGTTATAATGATTCCATCTACTACTGTACATGTTGTGACAGAGAAAGAATATAAAAGCTTGTTATCTAATGCTAACCAGTTTCTTTAAAATGTATTTACTTGTCCAATTATGTTTTCATTGCTTTCTGCTTCTTTTCTGCTGTTTTTTCACTGTAATACTAGGTGATAGAGCAGCCGCATTCAGCAAGTATTACCAACGCTTAGTGAGGTGTCCTGTGGATATAATATAGTACTCTTTAAAATGTACTAAATTACATAAGCTAAAATTTTACTTTTGGTCCTTTCCTATATTCACACTTACAAAATCAGATCTCATGGCCACACAATAACAGACCAAGGTTGGGGTGGAGATGCAGAAAAAGTCAGTTTTCCTAATTTGTGTCAATACACCTAGAGCCAAAGTGGAGGACAAAGTGTCTGCTAGCTATTGAGTTCTAGGTGTACATATCTATAAAGGGTGAGCTGTAGGTATACTTTAGGCTGGGTTCACACTGATGAGTTCCCTTGCATCCAATTTGCATGACAGGAGAGTGTGACCAGCTCTCAATGGGGCCGGTTCACACACCTTCGGGATGGCCGTGGTGGCTGTGGTCCGTATTGGACAAGGGTCCTGTGCGTCTTTAGCTCCAAATCAGGTGCAAGTTCAGGGAAAAATTTGGACCTGATTAGCACCTAAATCAGTAAAAAGAGACGCACTGGACCCCCTGCTGTGTAGTGTGGCCACAGTAAGTGTGAACATAGACAATTTCACCGAAAAAATTGCACAAACAATGCAGGGGTAGCAATAATGAGGACACAGGTAGATGGTACTGGTAGGAAGGATGGCCACCTGGAAGCTTTTTTTTAAACAATGCAATGCAATGCTGGCAGTAACAAGACTCATGGTTGTCTGTTTGGTTGCCAGACCACTTTAATCTGTGGGGTTCTGTTGTTTAATTCAGCAAAAATGCAACCAGTGGAGTGCCAAATAATTGAGAATACATACTGTATGTAATAAGGATCTTTAAGTGCTTACCTGAAAGGAAATTTGTGAGTACCATAGAAAATATAAAATCTCAGGTAAAAGTACAATATTAATTTCATTAATATTGGGGACAATGGTTGGTTGTTTAGTCCAGGTCGTGGTTTTCAGGCGAAAGTGATTTACTACAGGAGTAATGTTTAGCAAAGAAAAGTCCTCGAGGTATTTGGACAACTTCTTCAACATGTAGATAAGCATTGTAGAAAGGTGTGTGTGGGGGGGGGGGGGGGACTTTGGTTAAATGTCAGGAGGAAAATAACAATCATTTTTCAGCAACTGACTATCTTAATAGATCTCCTTAATGACATGCAGGTCCAGAAGGTGAGATGAGTCATGGTCTGTTAAATTTTTACATCATCTTTTACATCCTCTTTACATCATCTGTGTAAAGAAAATTATTTTCATTAAGTCTTGTTTGAAAATGCAGTTTGTCTCAATTTCTTATTTTAGATCCTCAAAAAGATAGGAAAACAAAAAAGATGAAGGAGGACACACCTGTATGTGCCATTAGTTAAAGAAAACAACTTGGATGTCTAGCTGTGTACATGTGTAGCAGCTAGAAAAGAAAAATAGAGGATAGGGGAAGGGAGCTTATGAAATAGGTTCCAATATTTGAAAGGCAAAAGCAACTGAAGACTTGATAAAATTGTAAATGTTGGAGGTAAAGGAAACCACCTCTCTCTCCTACTCGAAATTATTGTGTGTAGCCTGATACTGAAAAAGTACTGTCAGGTTTTGCCTGTTTTAGCAATTATCATAATCAGTAGTTCCCAGTGGCATAATTGGGGGGGAGTAGTTACTGGTTTCAGTGCCCCTTGAAACCAGTAATTTAAAGCTATTTATAGTATGAAGGTGAGATCTATCTATATATACTATTTTACCTTGAAAAATTATACATTCCTGATAAATAAATAATTAGACTAGTAGTTTATGGTGAGTGCCGGTGGGCTTTTGTGTTTGTTGGATGAGCGTGTAGTTTAAATAGGGTTAAAGAAATACAGTAAACCCCCGTTATATCGCGGTTCAGTTTTTGCGGTCCCGGTATATTGCGTTTTTTTCTGTAAGACCTATTAATATTATTTTACTAATTAAATCATTGTTAATTAAATATTTTTGTGTTTTCCATTGCTCTTGCTCTGTCTCTCAGTATCTTTTATGTGTTTAAATGTATTTCTATTGTTTTAAAAGTGTGTTTAAATACCTTAAAATGCTTTTAAAAGTACAGTGAAAGTTATAAAAACATGCCTAGAGTGTATTTAAATAGGGTCTTTCTATTTCGTGGATTTTCACTTTTCGCGGTTGGGTCCGGAACATAACCCCGACAATGGAGGGGGCTTACTGTACTGTCATTAGGTAACACTTTTTGGGCTGTTTACATAATATGTTGCAAATTAGCACTTGCTGATAGTGCCCTTTCTATAGCAATTCATTAGGCTTTTAATAGTAATAACCCTCTAGCTTTCTGCACTCTCTGACACTATGTTAATGGACTTTTGCTCCCTTCAAGTAGGTTTTGCATCCCCATAGATATGGAAATGCAAAAACAGCTTGAAGCAGATCAATTGCAGCTCCCAGGTATAGCACCTGTAAATGAATGCTGGATGATCTCAAAATGATGTCAAACTTATGCCACTGACACAAGCCCAAAGCCTGATGACACAGGTCCTTAGACGTTTTAGTGGCTTTCTAAAGACCAGTAGGAACTGTACTTGCCCTAATGTGTGGGAGAGTGCCTACGCATTATCAGTGACATTAGAATGTTCTTATGATCAGCACAGGCAGAGAAAATTTCACCTATTTCTTATTGTCACCTATAAAGCACTGGAGGCTTCACAGGCAGCAGCAAGACACCCTGGTAGGCCAGGAAAAAGGGAGGGTGCAAGGAGGGCTATCAGAAATCATCAGAGGTCATATCACTTTTACTGACAAAAGGCATAATTCATTTTGTAGGCAAGGGCAGCATTAGAACATGCTAATTGTAAACATTTTTTTCTGCAAACAGCCTGAAAAGTGTTTTTGACGACAATCAAGAAAGTTCTCCATCAAGCTCTGCAAAGCCCTACTACAAAATGATGGGATTGGTGCAGTGGCTGGGGAGGGAGAGAGGCACTGAGGAAGGAGTGTCCAGTATGGATACTTTGATCTCAGTGCCAGGAACCAACAGATTCATCAACTGCGACTTTTGTTGAACACCTTTCACTCCTGTTAAACGGAGGGAAATATAACAGACCTACTGGCAGGATCAACAAGTAATAAAACTTTGGCTTCAATTTTGGATAAAGAAGACAGGGGTTTAACCCCTGCCAGTTTATTTTTTTCTCTTTTGTGTACCATTGAGAAACATTATTCTTAACTTTCTGTCCCAGAGATACAAGAAAAAGGAAAAGTAAGGGAAAATTGAAGATTTCACCCTTTACATTTGTTTTGGGGACAATTCTGAATTTTGGATTTCTCTTTATTTTCTGTTTCAAAGAAAATAATCATCAGGACAAACAATAGGGACATGGACAACAATAAAAACTTGACAACCGGTCTAATCCTTTCCCATACCATTAAAAACTAAAAAAGATTTAGCCTAAAAATACACTTAGAAGAATACAGAAAGCATCCTCTTTCAATTAGGGTTCAATTTGCATAGCATAAATTATTTTAAATTCTGTAAGTATAGAACATCATTTAATAAACGTATTTCATTCTAAAAAAATAAATAAATTGTATTTATCAAAAAACGAATATAGTTGTTTGTTACATATGTACTTTAAACATCACAGATGAAAGCAAAGCAAACTTCACTACTTGTTTTAGAAAGAATAGCTATCAACAAAGAATAATTATATTATTATCCTGTTGTTGCTGGAAAAGAAATAACACCCCTACGTGCATATATTACCACTTCTCTGCACCAATTAAAGTCTTGTATTTTTAATCCCAAGGTTTTAGGCAAAATCAAATAAATTATTTTTCCAGACAAATTCAAATGATACATAGACCTTACTGATAGCAAGAGAAAGACAAATAACAATTAACTGCATGATTGTTAGACTAGAAAAAAACACCTGGGGTTGTGTACTATACAATTACTGAAGTATTTCCTTGACAGGTACTACTCTGCACTGAAAAGTTAAAACTAAGCATTTCACTACTGAAATAAAATAGAAAAAATGGTTGGTGGCGGACAGAAATACCTTCAGTCCTGTTTTGTATTTTCTTGAATTATCTTCAAAAGTTCATCTTTCTGTAAAAAAAAGTAAAACATTAGTTCACATATTAGGAAGGATGAAATAAATTGGGCTTGCTTTACTGTCTCAGGGTCTGGACCATTTGCCATCATCGAGAGGAAAATTAATTCCCAAGTTTACCAAAATATCCTACAGAATAATGTCATGGTAGCTATCCACCAGCCGAAGCTTAGTAAAAGTCAAGTGATACAGCGGGGCAATGACCCTAAGTATCAAAGTAAATCCACCACAGACTGGTTTCAGAAAAAAAAATGCACCTTTTGGAGCATCCCAGTTAGAGATCAGACCTTAACCCCATAGAGATGCTGTGGAATGACCTCAAGACAGCCATTCAGATCAGACATCCTACAAATGTGTCTGAGGTGAAGCAGTTTTGTAAAACGGAATGGTCAAAAATTCCTCCTGAACATTGTGCAGGCCTGATCCACAACTACCGAAAGTGCTTGCTTGACGTCATTGCTGCCAAAGAAGGTTTAACCAGCTGTTAATCCCAGGGATTCACTTACTTTTCCCCCAGCACTGGGATTATTTAATTGTTCAATAAAGAAACATGAAACTAGAATGGTTTGTGTGTTATGTTCTTCAGCACATTGTGTTTGACTATTGTTGTGATTTAGGCCTCATGCAAACTGGACATTATAAAAATGCCAGTAGTATTAGCTGTAGAAAGCTGTAACTGTAGAACAAGTTTTGCAGCGTTTTTGCAGTAGCGTTTTTCAGCGTTTTTTTAGCATTTGTGGTATTTAGCTTTTTTTTTAGCAAAGCTATACTGCCACAAATGCTTATAGCTCAAAAACGTTCAAAAACGCTCATAAACGTTTTTTCAGCATTTATTCACATTTTTTTTAAACAAAAAAAGGGGAATGTTAGTTGGCATACAACCAAACATGCCCCAAAAGGGGGAATGGACTTTCAGAGGCACATAATGAGATACATAACTCAAAATCTATAAAAAAAATATATAACCTTTATATTGATTACACAATTAAAATTTAGTAAGGGGTAACACAAACCACCCCTACTAAATGGACAGTACAGTACAGAACAACAACAAAAGAAAGTTTGACTAAAAACAAAACCATAAGCATATAATATTCATATATCCAACTTTGTATATATTGAAGGCTGGTTAAATTGTAGATCGGAAAATATACATGACTGTTGAAGAGTACACTCAATTAACAGGTCTACGCGTTTTGCGATGTGCTTCATCAGGACCTTTATTAATCAGAGTAATTCTTAAAGTAGAAGAACAAGAATTAGCAACCAGCATAGTATTTATTAATAGAAAAAATTAATTAATCAGATAATCGTGATGTCATTACTTATTAATATGCACAGGCACTTGAAAAAATGGACCAACCTTCTCTATTACATGTGTGGTGAACAATGGCTCCCGGGCGGGCACAGGGAATCAATAGGAGGAGGGGTGCCTTGAACGGGCGTAAGAGGCTTGTAAGGATTATCCTGTATTTCAAATATATATAAAACCTAATTTAAAGAAGAGGGTATTTCAATCTCTGTTAATATATTTTTATTTATGTACATATCCCCATATGAGGGGATTTTTTGCTCATTACCTAATATGGGATCCAGAATAAAAGCCTAATCTTTGGGTATTTTTTAGTAGCAGATGGCAGATAACTGGTTCTGGTAGGTATTGTGGTGGGTCCCTTATAGGTACGTTTACAGGAAGAAAGAGGTTGAGTCTAAAGCCAAAATAGACTTCTCTCAGTAAATGAGGATAAAGTATAAACAAAAAAGATAAGGAGAAAACAGATTTAGGTATGTCTATATGTATGCTGTACTGAGGCTTACTTCAGAATTGTGTGGTATCCTGTGCTCAATAGTGTCCTGTAATTTTAGGCCCTATGTAGTCCGGCAAGTAACCCTCAAACATCCTATGGCACAGGGTATAATATAGGCAGATAATATGCACAATAATGGGATAGGGTAAGAATAAAATAAAACAAATAATGGGCCAGATTATAGTTACCTCGTCTCAGGTTAGCCACATTAATCCTGGCAGTATATGCATAGCAGCTGCCCTCCCCGCCTACAGAGATTATAAGGTATATGTCAGCGAGTAATAGGGATAGACTATACAGGTCTAGCAAAAGTAAGGGTCCCGAAGGAAAATGTACCTACGTTGGTATCTGTCTCCAAATGTGCTGCCATGTAACATCACTGCAATCGCCCTCCTTTCAATCCCCCACCCCGCCGGACGCCAGACTGGCGTGCACGGAGGCCGCGCCTAGGGATGACGTCATGACGGAGCCATCCCGGCTTCTGGCGGGGTGTGCGTTCCAACCACCCTTAAACACCAACCGGATGTGTAGGGCTGGGGAGGTGAAAGAGCCAAGAACCACACCCAGGAGAACTGAGATAGGGCTAGAGGTAAGCCCCTCCCGATTACAGGAAAAGCCAATGAGGATCGGACTCCCCCTGCTTGGAGCGCATATGCCCGCCCGAGAAAACCAGCACCACACCATAGAGGGGGACCATATACAGTGCCTATGCAAAAGACAAATAAATGAGTACCTGTACCGATTGAATGTGTAATATATAGCAAGCAATAATAGTTAACTGAATAGAATTTTTTTTAGTTTTTCGGGGTTCGAGCATTCTTACAGATGAAAAACTCTTCTTCAAACCAACTAGTTCTGTGTTTTTTTCCAGCCAGAAAACCCCCCTGCTAAAAAACGCTGATAAAAGCCTATGTGTGCATGGATACATACAATACAATGCTGGGGAGTTTACTGGCTGCAGAAAAAAACAGCTGGAGGTTCACAAACTTTTTCTTACCACAGTAATATCTAACCAGTAATAAAGCCCAATGAAAGTCTGCTTGAAAACCAAACCATACGATTGAGGTTGTATAAAAACATGCATTTTTAGCCAAGCTGGAAAGAGTACCAATGTCCTGTGTGTGAGAGCAGCTGTGTTTCTGCAGTGGTGCAACTCCCCCTCCACATACACAGAGCATAAGGTTTGCTGATTTCCTAGCCATAGGTTTTCCTCAAAGGTGGCAATGGTGGTGGTGGTGGGGGATTGTTGGACTGCTGCTCTCAAACACACAGCACAGTGGTCCTCTCTCTAGCTTTCTGACAGGAATAAAGATTTGGTGTTAGCACTAGAGCCTAATTCACTAAAAAGCGAAAAGGACATTTAAAAATAGTTTGTATGCAACCTCAATTAAACCGTTTGGTTTTCAAGACTACAATTGGGCTTTAGTAAACATTATTTGTGGAGTGCAACTAACCTTTTAAAAATGATGTACTCTGTAAAGAACTGTAGCAGCATATGTAGGAAACAGCATTCTAATGTCCCCCAATCCCACAGTAAAACTGTGAGAAACAGAAAATAATCCCAGCAGAAGTTCTATGGGCAGAAGGACCCAAAAAATGGCACATCCTGAACTTGTTGCAACAAGGTATTAGCATGCTCATTTATTACAAATCAAGTAATTAATGTATTATTGGATGGGTGGCTTGTTTGTCGTTGCATTTACAGCAGGAAAAAGAAACCAGAGATTGTAACTTTGGGGTTGATTTACTATTAATAATATTATAGAGGATTTATATAGCGTCAACAGTTTACTAAAGGTCCTCTGAGCGTAGTGTATGATGTGAAGCTCTGCATGTTTCCATCATCCAATCACGCACAAGCTAAAATGTATTTTTTTTCTTTTTTCTTACTTTCCTTGCATGTGATTAAATATTCTTTGCAATGTGAGAATTCACCTCATTCACTAAACTCTGAGCGAAATTCCCTTGCAAAGTGCAAGTTCCCTTGCATTATGAATATGAATAATTGCTTTTAGTAAATAAACCAACAGAGGCAAAATACAATTTAGTCCTTCTTGCCTTCATGCCTTCTCAGTTAGTTCATCCAAATTTCTATTGGTCTCTAGTCAATATGATGTCCTTTTGTTAGAGAATGTGAAGCTGGTGGTGTTGCCAGGTCAAAAATTAAAAACTAAATGTCAAATACTTACCTCAATTTTTCTTTCCAAATTAATTATATGGCAGCTCACCTGGGTAGGTCGCATCCACCCTTACACTGACAGAATTGTAGCTATAAATTTCAGCCTTCCCCTCAGGCCACTGTTCGCTCCTTTTCCTCCTTGTGATCCAAGAAATTGACACATACCTCCTACCTGGCCTGGATAAACTTTAGGATGCTCCGCTGGGATGAGGTCAATGTGTTCACCTGTTACATGCATTGTCTGTCAGGGAGTCCCTCTGCTAGCCTCTGGGTGCCTCTGCTCTTGCCTCTTCTGGCTGTCGCTGACACTTGCCTTATTATTACTGATATACTGAGCTTCCTTGTGGATGAGGGGACAGTGTCCATTTGCTTTAGGTTTGGACAGGATTGTCGAAGACGAATCTATTTTTTACCAGTCTTGGGTTATGTTTTGGAAAGCTCATCAGGCTATTGATGCAAACAAAGAGAAGAAAAAGAAGAATGGGAGGTGCATATGCAGAGGAATCCAATATGGCCGCTTAGCCTTGGAGCTCCGCACCGCTCTGGTCCTCTAAGCCCCTCCACAGCCTTCAGAGCACTCATTATTGACCCGCTCCACCAGCGATCGACCTGGGAACACCCAGGGAATAATCTGATGTCCAGAGGCTCTGCCAGGAGAAAACTGTCCAGTCAGCTGGATCACATCCCTAGGCAGGCCGGACTATCCAAGATGGCGGCCGCTACCACGCGAATCACAGACAGTGATACAGAGGATTCTACTGCTGACCAAGACGCCTTTAGCCCTACAATGACACCTATAATACATGTCACAGTGAATAATCAGCCCGATGCTGCCCTTTCCCCAGCATCTACTGAATCACTTATTGGGAGGACATGTGAAGACCTTATCATGACACCCATGAGTGACTTTCTGGCCACCGCAGATGCATGTGAAAAGGGGGCCCACAATCCACATATCAACCTTACTGATTTCCGTTCCATGATAGCCACTATTTCCACATTGCTGTCCAGGGGTCTGGCTTAAACAGCTGCACAGATCACTTCCTCCATCTATGCTGAACTGCACAGAGCCTTGCAACCAATGCAGTCCGATGGTCTACCGAGAGACATTATAGTTAAACCCCACTTTTACTCTGCTAAGGAAGAGGTGATGAAATTGTCCAGGAATTCAGGTGGGCTCACTATTCGGGGACATCAGGTCCAGGTCTTTGCGAACCTTTCCGCCTTCACCATACAAAGACGTAGTTCTCTGGAACCCCTCCTTCAAGTTCTGGCACAAAAGGACATAACATACAGATGGTCCTTTCCATTTCGTCTGATCTTCTCATATCCAGAACAAGGCCCACAGCTTCTCATCATTCTCAAAAGGTGAACGCCTGCTCCTACACCTGGGGCTGATTACCCAAGAGATCCCTCCTCCTTCCCCCGCCCGGGGTTCCATATCTGCCAAGAGGCCTTCTCCTCCTAGTCCACTTACCTAGATTTGGCAGAAACAACAACCAAAGAGGTCAAGGGACTCTCAACCTCCCTGAAGACATCTGGATTAAGGACAACAGAATCCTGTTCAGCACTTTCTAGAACTGATCTTTCAGACGGCCTTCCTCTCCCCACGATTTGTGCTAGCTTTTAGCATGAGCTTGCCTCTTTGTTCACTGAGGGACTCCTCCAAGGAGGGGAGGGGGGAGTTGGGAAGAGATGACTGGTAGTCCTAATCCCCAATGTTTGACAAGTTCAAAGTCCAATGTCTTAAAGATTCCAAGGTTTTTCTTACACCTTCCTTTATTTTTACTTGAACATTTTTGTTGGTAAGATACAACTGGGATGTCATCCAGGGTGGCTCCTAGGGTTCTCCCCTTTGGTGGGGCGACTTCTGGGACCCACTATATTCACTGGATACATTGCTCTACGGAATATTATGATTGACCCTGTACAGTTGCCTCCTTGATGCTCCCTGGGGGTAACAAAGAAATCCTCCCTGTCTGATTGCTTGACAGGGGATAGTGGGCAGCTTGGCGACAACTGTTCAGACCCTACTCCTTCCATGTTTTAAGGAACAGTGCTCTGTTTATTTGAATTTTGTTATTAAATCTTTAGGTGGGTGGACCAAGTGGAAACAATGTGCTTCCATGATGCGTTTATGTTTTACTCTCAGTGGCAGATTGATGTTCTCCACTTTCTGTGATATCACCATTCTCAGGTATTTTGGTGGGAAATGGCTGGTCCCTTCCTCACTTGGATGTGTTACTGGGTTTTTGATTTCATTGTCTCTAATTGTTATCTTGTATTATATTGCTTTCCCTTCTCTACTTCTTTTCTTTTTCTTTCTCTAACCTCTTCCTTTCCTATGGTCTGCCTGGAACTCCTCTCACATCTATTTGCAGGATTGAGACTTTGGAAAGGCTGTGGATGCACTGCAGAACAGGGCGAACTGTCTTCACTGGGTGAATTTTTTTTCTATTTTGGGTTGTTTAAACCTCTGATCCATGGCTAATTCTAAAAATTCCTATACGATCATGCAGATTTTATCCCACAATGTACAGGGTCTTAATTCCTCAGTAAAATGATGGAAATTGTTCCAATGATATCATACCCTAAAGACAGATGTTATTCTCCTACAGGAAACTAATTTCCCAATCTCCTACAATCCCTCCTTCCTTCACCAGAGCTTCCCCCAATCTTACCTAGCTAATGCCACAAACAAGACACGTGAAGTAGCAATTTGCTTTTCCAAACGTTTAAATTTCTCTCCTTCCAAAATACTAAGGGGCCTGGAAGGTCGTTACCTGTTTAGTGGGTACCATAGATGGGAAAATGTATACATTTGTATCCTATTACACCCCAAATAAAGGCCAAGCGGGATTTTTTGAATCCATGTCAAAAACATTGAAGCCCCATTTACAGGGCACCATCATTTTTGGAGGAGACTCCAATATAGTATTTGATCTTTCTTTGGATAAATCAAGTAAGTGGATCCCAAAATCAAAACGCCCCCTCAGACAAAGCCTAAAAATAGCAAAGGTTCTTCACGCCCTTGGCAGTAAAGATATCTGGAGGGAATTAAATCCCCATGTCAGGGACTACATACACTTCTCGGCCCCACATCACACGTACGTCAGGATTGACCATATTTTCATCAGCTCTTCCTCTATTCTCCTAGCCATAACATCCAAATTTTGAGACACATCCCTATCAGACCACTCCATTCTGACACTTTCCCTCCGACGCTCTTTACAGGACAAAGACTCATCCAAATGGTGTCTTAATGAGGCCCTCCTGAGTGAACCAATACAATGTAAAATCCTAGAAAAAGCTCTTAAGGAATATTTTTCAGACAATGACAATAACAGCGTTTCGCCAACAACACTTTGGGCAGCTCACAAAGCAGTGAGAGGGAAACTCATTCAAATTTCTTCCCAAATGAAACGCAGAGCATAAATCCAGAAACTGAATGAGGAATTCCTTGAAATGAGCAAATGTCACAAGAGTAACCCTACCCCTACTACCCTGTGTCAGCTAGATTCTGCCAAGGTGAAATTAAATCTAGCCCTGACTACATCAGCAGAAAAGCACATTAGATGGACTGATGCTAATTTCTTCTCACAGAAGGACAAGATAGGTTCTAAATAGGCAAACAAACTATGCCCTAGACCGTGTACCTTATCCTTCCCCAAAATTCACACTTCATCAGAGGACTTGACCCAAAACCCTATCCGTATCATGGAAACCTTTCAAACTATCTATTCTAATTTGTATGACTCGCAATCCTCTCCTGCCCCACATAAATTGGAGACTTTCCTTAGGGTGCTTCCCCTACCCAAAACCACACAGACCCATAGGGAACTCCTCTATAAACCTTTCACACCAGAGGAGATATCGGAGGCTATTAAATCTCTCAGACCAGGCTCAGCGCCTAACGCTTTTTCGGTCACATATTAGAAGAAATTTGGCCCCTCCTTATCCCCCTTAATGGCTCGATTTTTTAACTCCCTTGAAACCCCCTGGTCAGTGATTTAAACTCAGCTTATATCTCTGTTATTCCCAAACCGGGGAAAGATGTAAGTGATGTTAGTAACTATAGTCTGAAATCACTTATTAATAACGACTTTAAACTTATGATGAAAATTCTTGCATCAAGACTGTTGAGATTTAGAGCTAAATATATTCACAAGGACCAGGTGGGTTTCATCCCTGGGAGGCAATTTCATTGCTACACTCTCACTGGGATGGGGGTGTCCCGCAGGAAGGCTTTCTTTTGTCCATTGATCTCCAAAAGCCTTTGATTCAGTCTTTTGGCCCTACCTATTTGAAATACTAGGAAGATTGCATTTTGGCTCTAAATTCTTGGGAATCATTCACTCAACTCCCAATCAATCTCTTCACTCAACTCCCAAAGCACAGGTCCGTTTGATGGGCCATAATTCTAACCCTTTAGACATCAAAAAAGGGACCAGACAGGGCTGTCCCTTATCTCCTTTAATTTTTGCAGTAGTTATTGAAACCTTGGCAATCGCCATTAAATTACACCCTGATATTAAGGGAGTCTCTTGTGGACCCCAGGAGTATAAATGCGCTTTGTTCGCAGATTACCTACTGCTCTTTATCACATCCCTCCTGATCTCCACCCCTAATGTATTTCAACTGCTCCAAGACTTTAGTTTAATCTTGGGCTTAAAAGTAAATGTCTCGTAGCACTGAACATCTCGGTTCCTCTGCAGCTAGGAGACCAGTTGAGGCACCATTTCCCCTTCTCCTGGTCCCTATTTTAGAATTAATCTACCCCACAACATTAGCAAACTGTTCTCTGTTAATTAATGCCCCCCCCCCCGTGTCCTGGAAACTAGAGGAAAATTTAAAACAATGGGCAAATTGTGATCTATCCAGGTTGGGAAGGATAAGCTTTATCAAAATGACTCTTCTACTACGTCTTCTGTACCATTCCGATAAAGAAAACGCTACTTCTCAAATTTCAATTGAAAATCATCCGTTTTGTCTGGGGTAGGAAGGGTTACCGTTGCCCGAAAGAAGTCCTCTACCGACTGAAAATCAAGGGGGATTGGGCCTACCCAATTTATGGTCGTACTCAGGCTGCGCAATTGGATCAAATCTCTATAGTATACTCTAGGGGTCCCAAACCTGATTGGATTGCAGTGGAAAGACAGGCAGCCCCCTTGCACACTATAGACTTCCTACTCTGGAGTTCTCCTAAACGGAGACCCACAGTCCTCGCCTCCACCCTTTCTCACTCCCTGGCATTGTGTGATGCTCTATATAAACAAGCTTTCTTAATCTCTAGTACCAAACCACTCTCCCACCTGTTTAATAACCCTTCCTTTCCCCCGGGTTTGAATATACAATCTTTTCATTGGTGGCTCAACAAAGGTCTCTTCAGAATAAGACACTGTTTTAACGGGAGCTGGAGTGGGGGGCCTTCCAGGTCTCCAGATACCCATGATGGGGTCTCCACGCCCACAGTTTGATCCCCACAGGGTTGGAGAGGTCCTGGCGACACTCCCTTCCCCTAGCCCGAGATCCCCTGGGCCTTCTATGACTAGAAGCTTAGAGGGTGTAGGAAGCTTTGGCTACTTGTTGTGGTCATTTGTTTTGTTTGATTTATACTCTCTCTGTCTCCATATAATTAAACAAACTACTCTAAAAGGTTTTGATTTCTTATACTGTACTTGTTCATTTACACCTTTGGGCTTTGCAGGCTAATTTATTATCTGTATGTACCTTTTATTAAGTTATTCAATAAACATATTGAAAAGAAAAATAAGTATATAATTATATTGTGGACTACTCCTTTGGGCACTCTGCGTAAGTTGCAGAATATTATTGCAATTCTGCTGTAGATTCCTACATTTTGCTTTCGGTTCTGAATAAAGCATTTTCATATTGTCCTGCCTTCTGTATGGCAGGGCTTGGTTTAATAACCACCTGGGTCAAATCTCAAGGCTCTGATGTAGGAAGCTGCAGTATCAGCCTCCTTTTAGCAGTACTTAATCCTTTGGGATTTATTACCAAACTATCTATTCCTATTGCTCTAAATTTGTTTTTAATTACCTAACTGGCAGTGGCTGTAGTCTGAAGTAGATGAGTAACTTTTAATATCAATTAGTCACCTGGTAGCTGGAGTAGCGATTGTACATGTTTTCTGTTCCTAACTATGTGGAGTTCTTCTTTAGACTTGCTCAGATACCTGTTTGTCAGGGACTTGCTTTTTACTGAGACAGGTCCTTGTTCAGCCTGCAGTCTGAACATTTTATGGTGTGTCTGGTCTAGGCAAGTTAGTAGCCGGTGGTTGCCAGTGTCTTCCTTCTGGTATACAGTATTTTCTTGGATTGTCAGACCTTCTGTGAGCCTCTTAAGGTTGTGGGCTGTTTTTCTTACTGCCACTTTGCTGCAAAGGCATTTACTTACTATCCAAAGCCACAAGTTGTCACCTCATCCTTGTAGCAGGTCATTGCAAAGAAGGTAATGGGCATCTTTCAGGTAAGAGTTTTTTTTTCAGGAGCATAGGAAGATAATTATGGGCTCTTTGACAGTTAGTCCCTCCAGATCTGCATGATGCTCTCAACTCAAAAATATTGGGCACCATCCTGGACCCTTGAAGAGCCATCAAAGAAATACCTACTAAGTTATAATTATAATGGAAGAATAGGAGTATGGGAACTCCCGATTAAGTGAACTGATGCATATTGTTGTTGTTGGTGATGGTGTTATGATGTATTAGTGATAGTAATCATAGTAGTCATGAAGTTATTACTACAGACACTTGTTCTTATGAAGCAGATTGCAACGATGATGTAGTGGTAAAAAGATGACAAGCTGTGCCAGAAAGGCAAAGTTTCAGGAGACATGACTACTTGTAAAGTGATAAACTCTGGAGCTGTTGATGCTGCCCTAGCTTCGTCTCTCAGGGTGCCAGGTCAACAACACACTGACTGCAGAACTTTTGTTAGCAGCAAAAGTTGTGTTGGCAAATATAGTGTGGTAATCTTTCTCCACGCCACTGGACCACATGGTCTTTGTTTGTTTGAAACATACAGTGTGTAGATTGTCCAGACCTACATCTTGGAACTTCAAACCTCATAAACAAATAAAATACCTTGTTACAATCCTTCTCCCCTTTATAAGTCCAGATCTCAGTGCAAAATCTTATTTACAAGGTGGTCATTTTTCTTATGACCATAGATTGAAAATCGTTTTCTGCATGAATGAGAAAAAAGGAAGCAACAAAGAATGTGAAAAAGACTGCTATGAATAGTTGGTGCATCCTAACAATAAAGGAATTGTTTTCCTTCCTACCTTTTCTAGTTATTAATTGTGTAGGAAATCGTGTGCAAACTGGCACCAGACTCTCCACATATCTAAAAACTAAACTAAACTAAAATCTAAATACTATTGCCCCCTAGAATATTGACACCTTAGTCTTTACAAAAATTCATGGAGAATGCTCAGCCATATTGTTGGATACATAGGTACTATTATTTAATTAAACAAAGTTGACCTTTGACTTTGCACTGACAATATGACATGCATCCTGGAATCTCAGGAACAATGTCATCCCTTTTTATCTCAATATTATAAATCCAATTATATTAATACAGCAAGGCAAGGACAAGACAGAAGACAAACTTCAGCACCTGATTTATTGTTTTACAATTTTGCTTGGGGGGTGGAGGTTCTCAGTAGAAAAAGAATGAAAATAGGAGACTTTAAATGAAAGGCAAAAGTTGATGAGATGTCATCGTTGCTGCACCTTGGTGATGAGGCTGACTCCGTGTCTAGAACTTTAGCAGGGTGGGTGGAATTGTCAAGCTGCAAAAAAACAGTAGTTCCTCTATGGTTTACATGGGCTTTGCATGGGTTTTGTCCCAGACCACATTTAGGTTATTTTTAGTTCCTACGTTAAGATAAGAATTATCTTTGGTTGCAAGGTTCTATAATTATTCCTCAAACCAAAAAGAAAATGAGAAAATTAAGTTAGTTAAGAATGTCAGTTAATTAGCTTTACAGGTATTATTTTTTTCATTCATTTCCTACATTGTGCATTTCTTTTTCATTTCATTTTCTAGTGGAACTGACTTGTAAAACAGGTGACGTTGGGCCATGCCTTGGAAGAGTTTTATTGCACAGCATATTACAGCAATACATTTATTACCACAGCAGCATATAGATGAAAACAATTGTCTGTCAGCCCTGGGAGTCACAAATAAGAAATGACCCTAACTCATAACTTGTCACAAAGCAGAGCGAATACCCAGGCTGCAAGATAAAAATCATTAATATAATTTAGTGCTCAAAGACCTTCTTTGCTGTGTGCTGTCAGTCTCACGTAAATTGATGCAATGCTGCTCTAAAGCTCAGGAAATGATAGAACAAAATGTATTTTCTGGTGTTACAAGTTGAGATTAGAACCAGTGATCTAGTTCAGATTCTACTTCATAACATCATCAAACTGTATGCTGTCTTAGTCAGTGGGGAAGAGGCACAGCTGCACATAAATCGATAGGTAAAAAGAAGACAGGCAGCTAGCCAGCTGCAACTCAGTAGGAGGAGAGGAGGCACCTCAGTAATACAAGAGACTAATTGCATTCATCCCTTGCATTATAAGTGCTGTTTTGGAGCATCGCTATGAATATACAAAGCAGAACAGACTTTATCTCACCAGACACCTATGCATATGTAAAGTGCACTAAGAATGGTATAGTGTGTTCTTTGTCCTTCATTCAGGCATTGAAGTTTGATAGGCAAGTTCCATTTTATGGGTATAAACAGCTGCTCTCTCTAGGTTGTCATTTCATCAGAATCTATCATCTAAAAAAAAAAAATGCTTGCTTATATAATAAGTCCATTAAAACATTGCTTTACTGCTGAATAAAGCAGTCGTGTCTAAGGTACCTACAGTATATGTGTTGAAAGGCCTCCATTTTTTTTTTTAATGTTTTCATCCTGTATAGAAAATCTACAATTTGCTAAGGGTTACACTTGACTGGATTCTAGATTCACAGTAGTGAATACATTATATGTTCTTTTGAACATGTATTTTATGTTTGCATGAGTTTTCTCTTAGTGAGTGAAATTCATAAAAGAAAAAAAAATAGGTCACCAGTACATCACACATGTCTTTGTTGTTAGGCACATAAACTGTAGGCTCCCTTGATGTAGAATAACGGCACATGTGAATGTTTCAATGCTCCATCCTACTTTTATATATATTGAATTTATATATACTGTACACTTACTGGCCACTTTATTAGGTACACCTGTTCAATTGCTTGGTAACACAAATTGCTAATCAGCCAATCACATGGAAGCAACTCAATGCATTTAGGCATCTAGACATGGTGAAGACAATTTGCTGAAGTTCAAACTGAGCATCAGAATGGGGAAAAAAGGGGATTTAGGTGACTTTGAATGTGGCATGGATGTTGGTGCCCGACGGGCTGGTCTGAGTATTTCAAAAACTGCTGATCTAGAATTTTCACGCACAACCATCTCTAGGGTTTACAGAGAATTATTTAAAAAAGAGAAAATGTGCAGTAAGCGGCAGTTGTGTGGATGAAATTGCCTTGTTGATGTCAGAGGTCAGAGGAGAATGGGCAGACTGGTTTGAGATGATAGAAAGGCAACCGTAACTTAAATAACCATATAAAACAGGAAAAAATCTATGCTAGGTCAAGTAAAAAGTATGAAAAGGTGAGCAGCCACTTAACCAACTATGACACCAGCTGTAAATGATCAATATAAATAATAAGCGGTGCTAAACATAACTCAACTAACCACTTATTACAACCAAGGTATGCAGAATACCATCTCTAAATGCACAACAGATCGAAAATTAAAGCAAATGGGCTACAGCAGCAGAAGACCACACTGGGTGCCACTCCTGTCAGCTAAGAACTGGAAACTGAGGCTACAATTAACACAGGCTCACCAAAATTGGACAATACAAAATGTTGTCTGGTCTGATGAGTCTCGATTTCAGCTGCAACATTCAGATGGTAGGGTCAGAATTTGACGTAAACAACATTAAAGCATGAATCTATTCTGCCTTGTATCAACGGTTTATACTGGTAATGATGGTGTAATGGGGTGGGGGATAGGGATGATCGAATGGTTCGGGTCGACCATCGGTTCGACCCGAACATTGACTGTTCGAGGTTCGAACGAATTCCGAACTTTTTCAGCAAAAAGTTCGGAATTCGGCAACCAGAACCGACCAAAATGCAATGGGACAGGAAATGGGCTTTAAAAGCCCGTGATTGGACCAGAACCATCAGTAAAAGCCAATTGAGGGGGCAGGAGAATGCTAGGAAAGTGATTGGAGTGACTAGGGGGTCCAGAGGCTAATCATTAGTGAATACGCCCCCCAGTATATAAGATAGCCCCGCCAAATTCCTAGCATTGTAATGCAGGGACGTGGAAGAGAGTGGAAGCAGTTCTATTACTTCTGCTTCAAAGTGTCATTTAGCAATTATTAGTGTGAGGAAAGGGATATCTAGTGTAGTTAGGGTACTATTTTCCACTATAGTTAGATTTAATAATCTAGTTTCTGTAGGGAAAGTGTTAAGTGTAAGGGGACCGTAGTGTAGTGTAGGGTTAACTGACTCTGACTGCTATGACAGGGTGACAAAACCCTTCCATGTCAGGGTGACCGCCATAGAGAAAAGATTGTTTCTCTTAGGTCACTTATAGAACAGCGATATGGCTTCTCACCTGTCAGCCTGCTTTTTGCTGCAGGCGTTTATAGGGCTTTTTTGAGGACATGTTTGGAGTCAGGCATGACATCTGAACTTCTGTGTAGGGGTATATATACACACACACATGTCTGTATATATACACATACACATATATATGTGTGTGAAAGTAGCAGAACACTATGCTTGCGCTAATGAAATTATTAACAGGCATATGTCTCCGCTCCTATCACACCTATATGTGTGTATGTGTATAAATACATATAAGTGTGTGTGTATATATACCCCTATACAGAAGTTCAGATGTTTTGCCTGCCTCCAAAGACCCCAAAAAAATGCCCAAAAAAAACGCCTGCTGCAAAAACACACCTGGGCGTTTTTGTAGCTGGCGTTTTTTTGGGCATTTTTTGGGCGTCTTTGGAGTCAGGCATGACATCTGAACTTCTGTGTAGGGGTATATATATACACACACACATGTATGTATATATATATACACATACACATATATAGGTGTGAAAGTAGCAGAACACTATGCTTGCGCTAATGAAATAATTAACAGGCATATGTCTCCGCTCCTATCACACCTATATATGTGTATGTGTATAAATACATATAAGTGTGTGTGTATATATACCCCTATACAGAAGTTCAGATGTTTTGCCTGCCTCCAAAGACCTAAAAAAAAATGCCCAAAAAAACGCTTGCTGCAAAAACACACCTGGGCGTTTTTGTAGCTGGCGTTTTTTTGGGCATTTTTTTGGGCAATTACAACATCATGGCTGCGTAGAAGAAGGATCCGGGTACTGAAATGGCCAGCCTGCAGTCCAGATCTTTCACCCATAGAAAACATTTGGCGCATCATAAAGAGGAAGATGCGACAAAGAAGACCTAAGACAGTTGAGCAACTAGAAGCCTGTATTAGACAAGAATGGGACAACATTCCTATTCCTAAACTTGAGCAACTTGTCTCCTCAGTCCCCAGATGTTTGCAGACTGTTATAAAAAGAAGAGGGAATACCACACAGTGGTAAACATGGCTTTTTCCCAACTTTTTTGAGATGTGTTGATGCCATGAAATATAAAATCAACTTATATTTTCCTTAAAATTATACATTTTCTCAGTTGAAACATTTGATATGTCATCTATGTTGTATTCTGAATAAATTGAAATTTGAAACGCCCACATCATTGCATTCTGTTTTTATTCACAATTTGTACAGTGTCCCAACTTTTTTGGAATCGGGCTTGTATATATATATATATATATATATATATATATATATATATATATATATAAGATCAGTAAGGTCCCAAATCCATTCTCATGTAATTATCTGACTCTATTTCACCATGATCCCTATGGTTTTTCACCACATTTTACCACATATCAGTTGGTGTGTGGTATGGTCTGGTGTGATCACTACACTGTTGATCTTGGTGCACTAAGCCCCAGTGGGTTGAGAGAAACATGTCAGAGAGCATAGCTTGTGGAGTGGTGCAAGGCTAAGGCCACCCAACACATGTTAACTAAATGGACTGGATTGTGAGAGTGGCAATTTTTGTACAGACAATTTTGTAATTTGCACAATTCCGCTTGGCTTCCTGTGTCACCTCTCTGCATTCAGACTGCTGATTGGGCATAGTAATTGCAGTCTTATCTTTGTCACAGAAGCATGTAGGTGATTCTCTTGAATGTTCAGTAGGGCAGAGGTATGTAAATCTTAACGCTAGCTGAACAAAAATACAAAACTTTGGCAGGTAAAACAGTTCACACAGTTTTACTTGAGTTCTCATTTGAAGATCTTCAAGTTAAAATATATATAAAACACAAATGAATGCAGCTCTGTTTTCATTATTACATCATAATGCTTATTTTTAAATGCAACTAGTATAAGTACCTGAATTAACTTTATATTAGCTTCATCCATTCCCCGTAGAGGAGAACTTATATTGGGTATGGGAGGGGCAGCACTGGGAGCCTCACCCAGTGTGCTCCATACAACAATGCTGATAAGGAACATTATGACATGAGGAGAGGGCAGAGTGAGTAGAGAGATTACCTCATCACTCTTCTTCTTCACTTCTACTTTTCCGTTAGTAGGCTAGGGATGTAGAGACGATGCCACTGTATTCCTTCTATAGTCTAAAACAGTAACACAGAATGTGGTAGCATCCCCCTAACTGTGCTGTGCGGCAGGGCTGTGTAAATGTCAGTAATAAATAGACAGAACTGTAAATCCCTGTAAAACAGTTCCCTTATATATTTTTATTTATTTATTTGTGTATTTAGCTGTTTGCCTGGAATTGAGCTGGATTGTTAAAAGCCCAAATAGACTGATAGTTCTTTGGATTTTAAAAAAAGTTCTTTGTATTTTATCTGGTTAGATCTGACCCTTGATTTGCATCAGATATGATTATTTTATATTATGATCTTCATGCTCAAATATGACCTTAAAATCCTTTTTAAATGCTATAGTTAACCATTAAATTTATGGAAATTTATAAGGAAAAAATAATACTAAATTACAAGTAATCAAACCATTGAAAAATCTTTTTTTATTAGATGTGCCCATGCACAAGATGCTTGTTATAGAAAGTGATAGGTGTTTTCATCTTATTTCTGCAAAAGCAATGGAGAATAACAGAGAACATCAAAATGAGGTTGATTTTACTAAAACTGGAGAGTGAACAATCTGGTGCAGCTCTGCACAGAAACCAATCATCTTCCAGGTTTTTTAGATTCTAAACTCTCCAGTTTTAGTAAATCAGTCCCAATGTTTTCATATTCAGCAGGTTATTTTTGCATGTCATTAGCCTCCTTAACCACTTTGCCACTGCTAACTAGAGCTCTACTGCAGCAAAGTGGTCCGTTATCGTCTGGCGACGTAGACCTACGTCGCCAGACACTCCCCTTTCTCGGCGGCACTGCTCTTCCCCAAACGTCAGGGAATCGAGTCTGGATCTCCGCCCGCTTGTGTAAACAAAGCGGGCGGATCTCCTAAGTGACAAACAGTGACAGATTGCAGGGTTCAGCATAGCTGAACCTGCGATCTGTCCTTGTATCACTCAGTCACCTCCCCCCACACATGTCAGTAAGCACCAGACATACATTAACCCCTCCCTCTCCAATAAAATGAACCCCTTCCCTGCCAGTGTCATTTTTACAGTAACAGTGCATATGTATAGCACTGATTACTGTAGTAATGTCACTGGTACCCCCAAAAGTGTCAAAAATGTCAGTCAAGGGTCCGATCTGTCCGCCGCAATGTCGCATTCCCGCAAAAAAATCGCAGATCGCCGCCATTACTCGTTAAAAAAAAACCACCAAAAATGACAAATCTTTCCCTTAGTTAGTAAACGCAATAACTTTTGCGCAAACCAATCAAAATACACTTATTGTGATTTTTTTTTACCAAACATAGGTAGCAGAAAACAAACTGGCAAAAAAATTTAAAAAAATTTTGATTTTTACATTTTTTTTGGGGGGGGGGGGGGAATTTCATATAAAAAAATGTGAAAAATATTGTTATTTTTTCAAAATTTACGCTCTTTTTTTGTTTATAGGGCAAAAAGTAAAAATCGCACAGGTGATGAAATACCACCAAAAGAAAGCTCTGTTTGTGGGAAAAAAAGGACGTAAATTTTGTTTGGGTACGGCGTTGCATGACCGCGCAATTGTCAGTTAAAGTCGCACAGTGCCGAATCGCAAAAAGTGGCCCAGACGTAAGACAGCAAAATCCTCCGGTGGTAAAGTGGTTAATCTTTTGCCCTCGTTAGAATGCCATATGGTCAGTTAATTGCACAACTGTGTTTATGTATTTGGTATAAAAACTGTGGTTGAGTATTTCATGTAACAATTGCTTGGCATGCATGGATACTGGGGGGGGGGGAGCGTTGGGGCAATGGACAGGAAGGGCACCTGGTAGAGGAAAGTCTGCCAGCACCAACTTCCTTTGCAATTCTAAAACGTCATGTAATCAAATGCCAAGAGCTTGGAAGGTCACAGAGCTATGAACCCACTGGTGCCTCCTTGTAAATTGTTCAGGGCCCAGATTACCTAACAGAGATTTTCAATGCCAGACGCCTTTCCATTTTTCTTCCATCCATCCATTAGGATGAATGGTTCTTTTTAAAACCTTACCGGATGCAGTTTATATGTCCTGTATTGGGAAGAGAATGACCAAGATATAACTTCTGTGTTGCTCATTAAATGATTTAATGGGAGTTATTTGATCAATATGTTCAGTCACTCTGGATGTATTTAGGCTCCTCTTCCCTTGACCAACCCAACTCTACGATTAAGCTCTGCATGGGTGAAACGCATTTGTGGGGTGGTCCTAGGTGGGAGGATGCAGTGTGTGCTATCAGTGAATTGAAAGAAGCTGGATTTTAACTTGTCAAGGGTGTGCAGCCTGATTTGTTTGTACTGTGGAGTAGCTGGAGTGTGAGTAGGCTCCTGGGCTTTAGCACCTTGATGTTCTACACAACGAAGGAGGAAACAGGCAGCTTAGGTGCAGCGAGGCATGGAGTGATCATATAATATTTATACTATCGCAACACAGACACTTTATTTTAGCTCATTTCAAACAACCAGTGTTACATTTACAAGGGATGAATTCAGCAAGGAATATTGCTCTTAAAATATAGCTTCCGTTTTGCTGAGGAAAATATGATATCTTTAGTTGACCTATTTACATTGCAGAGATTTTAGCGAACTTTGTTGCGAATCTATTTCTTTTTCTGTTCAGAAGAAATATATGTTTCCCCATCACACCCCTTTCTGCCTTTTTTACGATCATCTAATAATATCAGTGCTTTAATAAAAAATGGTTTATCATCTGCATCCCTTTAGTCATACTGCGCTTTAGAATATTTGGTAAAGCCAACCATAACACACAGCATGAGTGTTGTAGTCCACTGCAATGATGCTGCATTGTAGTAGCGTGCTGGGAAGTCTTTTAGAAACCAATTACACCGCAATACCCTATTTGCCATGCATGTTACTACAAAGCATAAGGGTGAATAGGCCTTAAAGTGGATGTAAACCCTCACATATACCCAGTGAAGTGAATAGCCTTAGATGATACACAGAGATGAAACAAATTTCCCTACATAAGTTTTATTTGTAAATCTTCCGCTTTCTACACTGTTTAGAAAGTGAAGATCATGTTCACATTTTTTCTTTCTGTTCCAACACTGGGTGTTGAGTCTTGTCATATACTGTGTGTGAGCTAATTGGATAAAAGACACACACACCCTCTCTCTACATAGGCAGAGGAAGGAAGAAACATGTGAATAGACCCGCTTTCTGCTAATCTATCTCTATGTGCCCACCCCAACACAAATTTCCAGCTGTTTTTATCTCCTGTGTCAGAGAACTTGTCATACATTATCATGCTGAAAACAGAGGAACGGAGCAGCAGAAAGATACTGGACTTAAAGAGGAGTTCTGCCTTCCCCTAAAAAAATGAAAAGTCAGCAGCTACACATACTGTACACACACTGTAGCTGCTGACTTTTAATATTAGGACACTTACCTGTCCTGGAGTCCAGCGATGTCGGCATCCGAAGCCAATTTTGGTATCGGCTATCAGGTGCTGCCGCCGCCATTCTGGGAAAGGGAACACCTACTGTGCATGCGCAAAGCGTGCTATGCATTCCGATTGGCTCGGCAGCAGGGGGAAGGAGGAGGGGGCCGAACTTCCGGGACACTGCGCCGCGGCCTGTGTCCCGGAAGAGAGGAAGGGGTACCTGCCAAAAACGGGAGGAAGCAAAATAGTGGAAGTTCCATTTTTGGGTGGAAGTCCGCTTTAAGGCTTTGGAGAAAGTGAAGTAAACACTACATATGGATGTGCCCAGGTAAAATTTCATGAATGGGGTTTACATCCACTTTAAATGAAAACGTTAGCAATTAAATAAGTTATACAATTTTTTATGAAAGTTGAATTCTCCTTCTAAATGTGTAGAATTTTTCACTTATATATTAATATTTGATCTGACCTTGCTAACTGTCATTTTACCGTCCTTTTCGTAATTTAACAAGGTTTCACACAGAACTGTTCCTAAGCACCTCTGTTGCGAAGACTCCAATGGAGATTAATATGTGTGTGTTCGCTGGCTGAGGTCTTAACAGGCAGAATTAATGAGACCAGCTTCAAATTAATTAGATCACACAAGTCTTTTGGCCAACTATGGCATATTATTGCTCAAACTTGTAGGTACAATTTCGTTTATGCAGCTGTGAGCTCTGTAGGAGTTTCATAAAGTGAAATGTTGTGCAGGGCTGTAGCAGGGATTCGTTAACAAATGTATTTTTTTAGTTCATTAATTGCAGGTTAACTTTCAGTGTGTCCTAGAAATAAATAGTCCAGTAACACATGAATGCATGCAGTACGCGCGTCTTCCTGCAGGGCAAATGGCAATGCATGGCGTCTTTTCATCTGCTAGACCAAACGGAGAGCTGACCTCTTCCATCAAGTGATAAACAGCCTGTTATAGAGGTTACAGCTGTTCAGTATGACAACGGCATCTGGGTCAACCATCTAGAAAGAAAAAAAAGTCTTTATAGTGCATGGAATTTTAATTTTTATATATAAATATATAAATAAATTGTTTTTAAAGAGAGTTAAAAGAAGACCAATAATAAGAAAGAAAAGCTAGCAAATTACTAGCAAATTCACATTGCATGAAGAGTCTGAAAACTGCAAATTAAAACACATTGGGATAGCTCTGTTCACATCTCTAATCCCTCGTTTCTTGTTACAAGAATAGAATCTTTCCACACTACAGTTTGCAGGAAGACCAGAATCTGTTAATAGAAAATGATAGCCTTTTTATGGCCCATTCACACTCATACCTTGCAGTAATGACGATCAGCAACCAGTAGCAAGCAACACGTGTGCATTGCAGGTAAACCACATGGCATATAACGTTCCCATTGTTGTGGCATATTAAGAATGGCTCAGGGGCATTTTTAATTCATTAAGGTGTGCTGATAGATGACTAATGGGCCTTTCATATTGTGAATGCATCCAGCTTATAGTGTTTAAGTCAAGAACAAAAATGTAAAATATTGCAGATTACCAGTTCTTAGATGTGGTAGCTGAATTATTTTTAAGGCCCTATATTTTCTCTTGGTGACCTGGCAAGTAAAACACCCTTTTATCTATCTTAATGCATTCTACTAATTAGGATAAAAAGCCTTGTGTGTGAAGCAGCCCCCCTCAGCTGCCCCAAAACGTACCTGAGCCCCCTCTATATCCAGTGATGCCCACGAGTGCCTCAGCCATCCAGGACTCTCTCTCCTGATTGGCTGAGGCAAAGCATCAACATCATTGGCTCCCCCTGCTATCAATCAAACTCAGTTAGTCAATCAGGAGAGAGAGGTGGTGGGGCTGAATTACAGTTCTATGTCTGAATGGACACACGGAGCTGCAGCTCGGCTCGGGTGCACCCTTAACAAGCTGTTTGCTGTGGGGGGCACTCAACAGGAGGGAGGAGCCAGGAGCGCCAAAGAGGGACCCGAGAAGAGGAGGATCCAGGCTTCTCTGTTCAAAACCAACTTCACAGAGGAGGTAAATAAAACATGTTTGTTATTTTAAAGGAAAAAAAAAACGAGACTTTACAATCACTTTTAGGTGGCTATGCTCATTCTACTGAATATATGGAGGAGCAATGTAGCCACTCTTAAACAGCAGCTTTGTCAACCTGTGGAGAGGTATTTTTTCTATTGGCTGTTTTGCTATACTTGACCATACAATATTATCGGCTTACATTAACGGTTACGATAATGTACTCAGTATGATCTAGGTGTATATACATGAATTTATTTTATGTTATCTTTGTATGTATAAATATAAAATAACCTACCCCTTTGTATGTACAAATTGCAATATGTCATGCCTTATGTCCATATCAACAATTATGTCTATATAATTTTCCAAGCTGTGGGCCATATGTCTCATTTAAAGTCCCAACCCCCCCCCCCCCCCTTTTCTTATAACATGTGGAGAGGTTAGTGTTAGATGGACTAGTAGATTTATATACATAAGTGACTAACATGTGAAATCCCAACTCAAGCTAACACTTTTATGCAGTTAAAGCAACAGGCTGTTTCTTTTAGGATAAAGATTTAAAAAGATGAATAATAGCTGATCATTGTAAGCACCCCTGTTAATGTGAAATGGTTTGTCTCAACTTTGTAACTGTCATCACTTTTGCTGGATACCTTAGTCTGTTAAAGGAAGTTGTAAAATAATAGACTTGCTGGCAGGATTAACAAGTAATATAACTATGTTACCAGGGTACTCTAAAAATAAAGACTGCTGTCTAATGCTACTGAGATGACGAAGGGGTCCTGCATGACTCCGAAATGTTGCACTGTTTCTGATGTGATCCTTTCTGCAATAAAAAGTTTCTTCGGACTGCTTTGCAAGATCCATGGTGTGCTGGCGAATATGTATGTACCTAATGCTAGTGAGAGACTGCATCATACATGTAATGTTTGATTTTGCTCATTGTCCCAAATTCATTTAAGCACCCAGTGTGTAAACCGCAACTTAATTGAATCTAATGGTGCTTCTCCACTGCATGGAACCGAACGTTTCGGCTCGCTTTTGTGCTTTTCCATGGCTGGTACCGCATGGTATGGTGTAGGAATGGTTCGGTACGGTACGGTACAGCTGCGCTTTTCCACTGCATGGAACCGAACGGTACGGCTCTCAAAAACAGTACCACCTCGATTGTGGTTCCAAGAGGTACCATATCCGGTACCATATCCCACAATCCTTTGCATGCAGTCACTACTAGCCACTGATTGGTCAGAGAATCCCACCCACCCCGTTGTTATCCCACCCACTTAACTTTAGTACTACTTTAGTGGAAAAGCAAAAAATACCGTACCGTACCGAACTGTTCCAACACCGTACCATGCGGTACCAGCAGTGGAAAAGCAAACCGGGCCAAGCAGGGCCGAGTAGAGCCGAGCCGGTACTTGCAGTGGAAAAGTGCCTTAAGTACCACAAACTTACAAACTGAAAACACTGTTTTCCATGTCCCCTTTCCTTATTTTGTTTTGAAATCATTTTAAAAAGCCCCCCTTAAGCATTTCTAGCCATGGCCATTTTGCATAAGGGCAAATGATTAATGTAGCATTCACTTCCTTGAATCGATCAGCCCTTATCTCAGACATGCAGGTAGGAGGGTATGCTTAGCTGAGAAAAGCCCTCCTTCCTTCCTCCAGGTTAAAGAAAAAAAAATGCCCCTAGGATGTATGACATCATTTTGGCCTAGGCCAGAAACCAGAAAGCAGCTTTAAAGTTTTTAATTATTTATATTGGGGACAGTCATTTATAATGACTATGTACATGGTGTGCTTCATGATTAGTAATGTGGCACATTGTTTTACTGTATCTGTCTCAGTGGAAATCTGTCACTCTTCTCAGACAATCAGAAATGATAAAATCTCTCTGTAGTTTACTAATGGTTCTAATTACTTATTAGACATAAGCTAGCCAGAGAAATTAGACAGTGTTTTGACATGCAGGCACTATCTGGTCTCTCTTGAGTATAAATATCTTTAAGATGCTAAAGAGTGCCCCAAGAGATTCTATGCTCTGCCAAACTGAGCATACAAGTCTAATTGCTGATAGAGCCAGAGGAGTGAGAACAGAAAAGAGAAGATTCTTCCAGCATGTGACAGAGAGGAAAAAATAATGATTGATACAGGTTTTCATACCTTGACTTACTGAGAAGTTCTTTGATCCTATCACAGATGCAGTATTTTGTTGAAGAAGATGATGATCACTCATTTTCAAGTCCTCCCTCGTATCTGTTTAAGGTAACTAGCAAGGAATACTAGTGTATTCTTTGAGCAGTATTCACTTAAATGTTACATCATATCCCTTTACCTATTTGCAAAGTAGTCCCAATGGGTTGAACTTAAAGCGGAGTTCCGGCCACAAAATCGACATAATCGATTTTGGGGCATCCGCTTGCTTTTTGCCACCTGAAAATAAATGGATAGTTACCTTTTTTTTTTTTTTTTTTGTTTACTTACCTTGTTATTGAAAAAAAATATACTCACCTTTCTTCCACTTCCTCCCTCTGCGGCCGTGATTCCTGGGAGCTGAACGTCATCGCTCCCAGGAATCAATGCGCCTGCACCGGCCCCGCTCGTCACTTCCGGTGCGGCGCCTCATTCCCTGCCCAGAAGCTGTGGAGGGATAACGTGCCCTCACCGGAAGTGATGAGCGGGGCCGGTGCAGGCGCATTCTGGGAGAAGAGGACACGAAAGAGGACGCAGAAGACTGTGGGCTTCAGCTGCCCACATCCGAGATGGCAGTGCTGGAGAAGAAATTTTCAAGGCAAGTACTTCTTCTAAAAGGTAAGTGCGACCCGGGACAGTACAGAGGCTATCCATTGTGGAATGTACTAGCCCTGACTGTCCCGGGGGTATTTTTATTGGAAAAAAAAAATGTTGTGGCTGGAACTACGCTTTCAGAGAGGATTTGGTAGGAAACACCATTCATGGCTTGGGGGCACATGGCTGGGGTAACATAGGCTGGGTTTCTTTTAACAAAGTGGGTTTCTTTCATTAAATGGGCACTTCCACTCTGTCTCTTCTGAACATTTCTTCTCTGTCTTATAAGTAAAACTATTAATAAGAATAAATTCAGAGGTAAACTATGCCTCTATGCTGCTTCTTTTTACATTCACTGCAAATGTAAATTGACTGGTTGCTATCGCTGTGCCCTATGGTAAACTATGCATCTATGCCGCTGCCTTTCACATCCACTTCAAACTGGAACTGACTAATTACTATGTGCCCTATTGTAAACTCTGAATCTATGCTGCTGTTTTCATCCTCTGTAGCCTAGTCCACATTATTGTGATGTTTTTTTGTGTTCATTATTGCCTTACCTAAATTATAGACTGATCCTACTCTTTACAGCTCTGCTCTTTTGCTCCTCTTGAAGTCTGATTTTGGAAAAGTTTTCTCTGCTAGCCATATGTCTTTAATTAACTTCAGATCGATTACATGGCAAATACTACCCCACCCATCACCATCTTTATTAGAGGGCATATGGTTGAGTTTCTATGGATTAAGTGGGCACTTCTGCTCTGCACTTCAGTGATTGCACAATGAGAAATTCCACATCAAACTACTTTGCAAAACACCAAACAGACTGCAGATGATCCTGTTTTCCCATTCAGCTCTTTCATCTCTTACCCAGTCTTCTTTTTAATCTTTCTGTAAAATGCACTCTCTACTTCTCCTTCTCACAGCTGTGTCCTTTCTCCTTAAACTCTCTTTCCTTTACCCCCTTCTCCACCCCACAGTTTAGATATATCACCTTCTGCCTTCTCTTTATTACTGCACTCATCAACTCCTACTAATTCTAAACCCAGATACTAATAAAACCCCCAGGCATGTCCCTTCATATAAATCACACTCCCATATTACCTCCCCTTTCTGCTTCTCAAAACTTCTGGAGGTATATTGCCAATCCTGGACCTCCATCATTTAACTGTGGCCAATGCACCTATCACCTCACCCCTTCTGGCAGCAGCCGCATAACACACACATAAGTTTCTATTTATCTGTTTCCCAAAACCAGCCTCCCAAACTTACCTCTGTTCATGACTTTCTTATCACTAACTCCTTTAATCTACTTGCTGTTACTGAAACCTGGCCTCATGAATTCCTGCTTCCCTCTCCCATTGTGGCCTTCACTGGACTAGCTCTCCCAGACCCAGTGGACGGAAGGGAGGTGGAGTTGGAATCCTTCTTTCTCCTTTGTTTTCTAATTTGAGCATTGTATTGTATTTATCTATTTTTTTCAGTTTCCCTGAGAATTGCTATGATCTACCAATATCAACCTTCCTTATTGACTTATCTGCCTCGCTACCCTACTTTCTCTTTTCTGAAATTCCCATAATCATTCTTCAGCATCCCTTTTAACCACTTAAGCCCCGGAGGATTTGGCTGCTAAAAGACCAGGGTTTTTTTTGCGATTTTTTACTGCGTGATTTTAACGGACAATTGCGCGGTCGTGCGATGTTGTACCTAAACGAATTTGACATCCTTTTTTTCCCACAAACAGAGCTTCCTTTTGGTGGTATTTGATCACCGGTGCGATTTTTTGATCGTGCGCTATAAACAAAAAAAGAGCGTCAATTTTGCAAAAATAACAATATTTTTCACATTTTTTTATATGAAATTCCCCAAAAAAAATGTAAAAATCAAAATTTTTTAACATTTTCGGCCAATTTGTTTTATGCTACATATGTTTGGTAAAAAAAAATCGCAAAAAGCGTATTTTGATTGGTTTGCGCAAAAGTTATCGCGTTTACTAACAAAGGGAAAGATTTTTGTCATTTTTGGTGTTTTTTTTTTAACACGTAATGGCGGCGATCTGCGATTTTTTTCGGTACTGCGACATTGCGGCGGACAGATCGGACCCTTGACTGACATTTTTGACACTTTTGGGGTTACCAGTGACATTACTGCAGTAATCAGTGCTATACATATGCACTGTTACTGCAAAAATGACACTGGCAGGGAAGGGGTTAACTTTATTGGAGAGGGAGGGGTTAAGTGTGTCCTAGGGGCGTGATTCTAACTGTATAGGGACATGGCTATTGGTGTAAAAACAAAGATCAACGGTCCTACATAGTAGAACCGTCTGATCTTCATTTTTACACCAGGGAGAATAACGGGCGGCTTGTTTACATAAGCCGCTCCGCCTTTCTCCCTTCACCGGATCGATCGTAGTGTGACCGGCGGACATCGAGTCCGCCGGTCACACGCACTGACTTGTCTGTGAACGAGCCTCGGCGGGCGCGCGCGCGCCCGCAATTGGTTCTAAAGTCAGTGACAGGCGAGTGACGTATCCATACGTCACTCTGCCTGGCCGGGGCTGACCGCCGCAGTATATAGTCGTGCGGCGGTCGGCAACCGGTTAATACTAACACTCCTGCTACTTCTAAACTTCTCAGTCTACCCTCTTCTTTTGACCTGAAGCAACGGATACAGACTTCTACTCACTGTGATGGCAACACCCTTGACCTTGTATTTTCAAACCTATGCACTCTGTGCAACCTCTCCAACAATCCTTTTCTTCTCTCTGATCACTACCTTATTAGTTTCACTCTCATTGTCTTACTCCTCATCTCTCTCTACAACCACCTAACAGTTCCCCATAGAAGCCTTCCCCACTTAGACCCTTATCTGCTTTATTCTGCTACTGACTACCTCTATGACAAAATCTCACCCCAAACCTGCCCCAGCTTAGCCACTTCCTTCTACAACAGTTCACTGCCATCCTCCAAGGACACACTCGCCCCCCTCACTACACACAGAATCAGGCCCGAACCCTACAACCTTGGTAAACAAATGGGTTACCGCGCCCCATGGTTATATAAGAAGCCACAAAGAGCAGAGCTGGCATGATCCCGAGAGACAGACAGCAGCGGCGGAGAAGACCAGAGGCACATAAGACTGGAGGAAGAAGACCTGAGGGAGAAGATTGCAGGTAGAAAACATGAGGGAGACGATCAGAGGAAAAGCTTTAACCACTTAAGGACCGGAAGGTTTTACCCCCTTACTGACCAGGCCATTTACTTTAACTGACAATTGTGCAGTCGTGCGACGCTGTACCCAAATAAAATTGATGTCCTTTTTTCCCACAAATAGAACTTTCATTTGGTGGTATTTGATCACATCTGCAGGTTTTTTTTTTTTTTTTTTTTTTTGCACTATAAACAAAAAAAGAGTGATATTTTTTATTTAAAAACAAAAACAATGTTTTACTTTCTGCTATAAAACATTCACAATAAAAAAAAAATTAAAAAAAATCTAATTTTTCATCAGTTTAGCCCAATATGTATTCTGCTACATATTTTTGGTTAAAAAAAATCCAAATAAGTATTTATTGATTGGTTTGTGCAAAAGTTATCCCGTATACAAACTAGGGGATATAGATTTAGAGATCGTTCAAGCAACACAGGAAAAGCCGCTCAGGTGAGGCACAAATGTCCAGGTGCTGGTCGGATCCGCCATCCAGTAATCAAGCTTCCAAAGAGAAAAAGTGACCGCACTCAGAGATGAATGAACTTGAAGTGTTTATTCCCATTCATAAAAGACAACGGTGCATCGAACAGACATGGACACGGTTGACGCGTTTCATGACTCTGTAGGTCGCTTACTCATAACCCAATTATGAGTAAGCGACCTAAAGAGTCGTGAAACGCGTCAACCGTGTCCATGTCTGTTCGATGCATTCATCTTTGAGTGCGGTCACTTTTTCTCTTTGGAAGCCTGGTATGGTCCAGGAGGCGTTTGCTTGCTCTTCTTTTGCCCTTTCTTGACCTGCCGGGCTGCATGCTCGAATAAGGGTCTGGTATGCTTTTGGTATGCTTTTTAAATTTTGGCGTGTGGGGTTACCTTTCAAGACTCATACCAGACTCAAGGGCCTGGTATGGAACCTGGGGGGGGGGGGACCCCACACCAATTTATTTTTCATTTTGGAGTGGGGTTTCCCTTCAAGATTCCCTTCAAGATTCTCAGCACGGGCGGATCATCATGATCCAACTTGGATGCGATTTCTATTCAACTCAATGGGTTGAAAGTCAGATCAAAGACAGCTCTCATAGGCAACCATTGATTCTGAATAGAGGCAAAGAAACACTGCTAAAAGCTAATGCTAGTGAGGCTAAAAGCGCATAAACGGCAATGGAAAAGGCTACTAAAAGCGCGTTTTTATAGCTGCTTTTTCCTGGTGCTGGTAATGGCTTTGCAGCTAGTTTTTTTCGAATGTCCCATGTGCATGAGGCCTAACAGGCTCTGTAACTTCCCGCTTTTCATCTTGAACCACCAAGTATAATTTCATCAAAGTGCAGGTTTTTCTTTATACAGAGCTTTTATTTTATCACAAGTTAATATCTAGCACTTTCTAATTCAGAAGGGGGATACAATTTCTTTCAGCCAGCACCTATAATTATCTAGAATATGCTTTGAGTGATTGAGTGACATTGCATTTAATTGGAAAACCACTCAAATCCAAATGATCTGATTTCATATAACTCACAGATGATCATATGAAATAGATTCTCTCTTTACAGTATATTTTGAAAATTATGATTTTGTGATAAAGATGCCACAACCTTCACATGCAGACATTTGAGACACAGTGATCCTAAAATGCAGTTCAAATCTTGGTGGAAGTAATTGTGATTATTGAGGAAATTGGCATTTTTGTATATTGTAACCTGAATGTAAAAACTTCAGTTAGGTTTACAATTTTAAGCTACAGTATAGGCTATAGAAGAACATAATGCACAGATACCACTAAAACAAGGAGACATGTAATGTGGACATCAGTTTATATGGTCTCAAGCAGGGTTCTTAGTATATTCAGCTGGACAACAGGGTCAGCTCAACTTTCTTCAGTAATTCTAATATTCACATTCCAATGCACAACCTTTGGCCCCTTCATTATTCAGTCATTCTGGTCCCACATCATAGTTTATTTACATTAGCAGGTTGACCCATTATAACAGCAGACACACACTGTGGCAGGAACAAGAAATACACAGGCAGGGAACATGCTTTAATAACATAAAAGAAAGTCCAGTATTGTTCACTGACACTCATTTTGATTGCAAGCTCTTCTTACATGAGTTTTTATTCCACATCATACAATTATCTTACTCTCCTTGTACCAAGAATGATAAACATGCTTGGGGTCAGATGAATGCCTGACACTCTTACTTGAAGATACAGCAGATAAGTCAACTTTTGCTTTGCATTATACTATCTGCTTGATATCTAAGACACTGGCATCTGAGACACCTCTATTGATTCTCCTTTTAATCACTAAGGATGAGCACTTTCAATTAGAGAGTGTTGACAGTAACTTTGGCTTGGCCCCAGTAATCTCAGTAGAAGTACAGCGCATAGGCTTGAGGAATGCTATGGCCCTCCTGGCCCATGAAACCAGCCATGCTGTTCCAGAAAGAAATGACAGGTCACCCATGCCAACCTGTCTTACCACTGCATGAAGATCTTTATCCAAGCTCTTTCCAAACATACACCGCAAAAAGTGAACAATAACCCCATCAGGTAAGACTTCGCAATAGTAAAACTAGCAATAAAAAAATTAACAATAAGCATTTGTATTGTCGATATAATGAGAATAATACATCACTGATGTGTTTCAACTATACTTGGCCCTACAGTAGAACTATGGTCAAACTATATCAACACATATGTGATGTAGACTACCAATGCCAGTAAGACTCCAAATGTCCTCTGGGACATATTCATTCTGCCAGTAGAACCAGCGCTTCCTTTTATAGGGTGACAACACTCTTCTTTATTAACCACTTGCCGACCAGTCACTGGGACTGTACTGCGGAAAAGTGGCTCGATTCCGTCCAGTGTTGTAGACCTACATCGCTGGACTCCTCCCCTTGTGGGTGGCGCTCGCGCACCGCCGGAGGCTCGCTCCCACTGTTTTCAGTCACAGCGGGAGTCGGGCCAGGGGAGGAGCAGCGGCGATCGCCGCCGCCGCTCTTCCCCAATCGTCGGGGAATCAAGTCTGGATCTTCGCCCGCTTGTGTAAACAAAGCGGGCGGATCTCCTAAGTGACAGACGGGGTCAGATTGCAAGGTTCAGCATACCTGAACATGCGATCTGTCCCTGTGTCACTCAGTCACCTCCCCCCACACACGTCAGTAAGCACCAGGCATACATTAACCCCTCCCTCTCCAATAAAATTAACCCCTTCCTTGCCAGTGTCATTTTTACAGTAACAGTGCATATTTATAGCACTGATTACTGTAGAAATGTCACTGGTACCCCCAAAAGTGTCAAAAATGTCAGTCAAGGGTCCGATCTGCCCGCCGCAATGTCGCAGTCCCACAAAAAAAAAAACGCAGATCGCCGCTATTACTCGTTAAAAATAAAACACCAAAAATGACAGAAATCTTTCCCTTAGTTAGTAAACGCAATAACTTTTGCGCAAACCAATCAAAATATGCTTATTGTGATTTTTTTTTACCAAACATAGGTAGCAGAAAACAAATTGGCCAAAAATTTAAAAAAAATTTAGATTTTTACATTTTTTTGGGGGGAATTTCATATAAAAAAATGTGAAAAATATTGTTATTTTTTCAAAATTTACGCTATTTTTTTGTTTATAGCGCAAAAAGTAAAAATCGCACAGGTGATCAAATACCACCAAAAGAAATCTCTGTTTGTGGGAAAAAAAGGACGTAAATTTCGTTTGGGTACAGCGTTGCACGACCGTTCAATTGTCAGTTAAAGTCGCACAGTGCCGAATCGCAAAAAGTGGCCTGGACGTAGGACAGCAAAATCCTCCGGTGGTAAAGTGGTTAAGTAAACTTGCCTCAAAGTTGATACCCTTGTGGATGTTTAGAAGGTGTCTGTTGATAGCCCTATCAGTGAAGAACCATAGCTAGCTTTTCCCAGAGCCGTTAATATTGACAAGATTTTGGTCTATCTGCAGAAACTTCGGAAATTGACGAAAAATCTTGGCTCTATCCCTCCAATCACTTCCCAATTTGCATCAAAATCCCTGTTTACCTCATTATCATTGTAAAAACAACTAGGGGCTTTACATGGACTTAAAGTTATTAAGTTATTAATATTAAAGAAACACAGCACATGCCACCAGCTTTGGGCTGCTTACAGAAGCACAGCTGAAAGAAGAATGATTTCCAGGGTTCATTGTTTTAAAGTTGTATTTGAATAAACAAATTAATTATCAGTATCCAAAAATTCACAGCAATAAATACAATGAAACTTCTTTTGAAACAATAACAGTAGAGCAGAAAAATGTAGCAATGTATTAATTTAACAAAATGCTCAGTTTGGGATAGCCAGCTCTAGACAAACTGCAAAACCCTGAGCATGTTGAGGGAGTCTCAGAATGATGCACATGCACACTAAATTAATAAAAAGAGGTACTCTCAACCCCAGCCATAGGAAAGTAATTATAACATGCTAGCCAGAATAGGTACATAGCATTTCTAAAAATATTATTCTCGCAGGAAACAAATCCATATCATATATCTAATTTAATCCTAATGGAGAACTAGTTCTCAGGTGAAAAATATCCAATATATTTTTCTCCTTAGTATTTTTTCTTCAAATCACAACCTCTTTTCCCCAAGGTTACCTTTGCTATTTCTCGAAAACAGAAGAATCTAAGATCACCATTATGTACTCAGTGAAAATCCTTCGATACATGATAGTTATGTAGGGCATTGAGACATTTTTGTCTGTCAATCCTTGAATTTTACAATAAGCAGACATCATAAGATATACTATATTGTAGTTGTTACCCAAGAAGATAAATTACTTTTTGGAAGCGTGTTAGGCACATCATTTACATTCATGACAATTGTTTAAGCATTTTTACCTTCTACAAAGTAGTAATTCCACTGGAAGAATGACTGGTAGAAATTGTAGGGATAAACTACCCAAAGATTAGGGTCTAAGGCTATTACATGAAAAGCCATTGGACAGATCTGCACGATAGACCTCCCTAGCATACAAAATAAGAATATTCTGTTTATAATAGACTCAGTACACAGAGATAAGGATTTATGTATTAACAGTGTGACTCCAATTTTCATATCACATTGGACTCATTAAAAAAAAACTGTATTTTGGTTGTTGTGTCCTATTAGATCTGACTTATTATTATTATTTATTTCTAGACTCCCCTATTTAGGGCCCAAAGGTATAATTGCCAATGGCTTAAGAGTGACCCTGTCACTATTAGAGATAGGAAGACTTAAAAAAAATTATAACTGGGGAAAGAAAACATTTTTTTTTTCAGTTTTTTTGAAAGACATTGAAAGACATTTTTTTTCTAGATTAATAGCAAAAAAAAAAAAGTGTGGAACATGTTCTTTTACAATGATCAATAATATATCCACTGTATAACACGGCACTCAAACTAAATAACATGAAGACCTTATTTAAAGATTTCAGAGACTTTATGTAAAGTCTTTCATTTTTATAGTTGAAGACAGGCAAATCCTGGAATACAATCTAAGTAACACTGTACTCCTCAATGCAGTTCCCAAACAAGAGAAATATGCATTTCTGCCATTGGGGGGAACTGCAGGGGAAAGGCTCCAGTTTAGCTTGCGTGTGAGCTCCATTTTTTACCTCCTACATTTGGGTGATTGTTGGGATACAGTAGATGAGTTTCTGTCCTCTCAGGCCCTAATTGGCAGGTAAGAGGGTTCATTTGTCTGCCAAATGAGTTTATCTTTTTAACCGTGATTCCTATTATTGTACGCCTCCGTCAATGCATAATATTTCCCTATAATCTGGTTAGCTAATTGTTTTGTTTTTTTGTTTCCTCCTCTCAGTAAATTGAAAACAGCCATGCTGTTCCAGAGACCAACATCTAGAGTGTGGAGAGCAAAGCTACAATTTGCAAATATTGTGAGAAGAAATATTATTTTCTAAATGCTACAAGGATGACAAAACACACCCTGGCATGCCAGAGGTGCCTTAACCACTTAAGCCCCGGAAGATTTCACCCCCTGCCTGACCAGGGCCTATTTTGCGATTCGGCACTGCGTTACTTTAACGGACAATTGCGCGGTCGTGCGACGCTGTACCTAAACTAATTTGACGTCCTTTTTTCCCACAAACAGAGCTTTCTTTTGGTGGTATTTGATCACCTGTGCGATTTTTTGATCATGCGCTATAAACAAAAAAAGAGCATCAATTTTGCAAAAATAACAATATTTTTCACATTTTTTTATATGAAATTCCCCCCCCCCCCCAAAAAAAATGTAAAAATCAAATTTTTTTAACATTTTAGGCCAATTTGTTTTATGCTACATATGTTTGGTAAAAAAAATCGCAAAAAAGCGTATTGATTGGTTTGCGCAAAAGTTATTGCGTTTACTAACTAAGGAAAGATTTTTGTAATTTTTGTTGTTTTTTTTTTTTTAACAAGTAATGGCGGCGATCTGCGATTTTTTTTGCGGGACTGCGACATTGCGGCGGACAGATCGGACCCTTGACTGACATTTTTGACACTTTTGGGGTTACCAGTGACATTACTACAGTAATCAGTGCTATACATATGCACTGTTACTGTAAAAAATGACACTGGCAGTTAACTTTATGTGAGAGGGTGGGGTTAAGTGTGTCCCTAGGGGTGTGATTCTAACTGTGATTGGCTGTGGCTACGGGTGTAAGAACAGAGATCAACGGTCCTACATAGCAGAACCGTGTGATCTCCATTCTTACACAGGGGAGAATGACAGGCGGCTGTGTTTACATTAGCCGCCTGCCTTTCTCCCGCTCTAACGGACGATCGTGAGTGGCCGGCGGACATTGGGTCCGCCGGGCACACGCGCGGGGGCGGTGCGCGCTCGCTCCCTAGAGCCTCACAGGCTAGCGACGTAAACCTACGTCGCTTTGCCTGTGAGGGGCTGACTGTTGACGTAGATAGACGTTAGGCAGTCGGCAAGTGGTTAAAGACATTAACTACTTCAGCTCCAGCACCCACTTCATGACCAGGCCATTTTTTGCGATAGGTCACTTTGGTTTATGCAACTGTTATAGCGTCTACAAACTATGGGATAGATTTATGGAATTTTAATTTATTTTTTACTAGCAATGTTGGCGGTCAGCGACTTATAGCGGGACTGCAATTTTGCAGTTGACAAATTGGAAACTAACTTACACTTTTTTGGGAACCAGAAACACCAATACAGTGATCAGTGCTACAAATATATGCTGTCACTGTACTAATGACATGTTTCTAGAGTGTGGGAGGTGCTTTTACTAGGGGAAGGCATGGATCCATGTCCCTGCTTTGCAGGAACACAGGATCCGTGCCTTCTGTACTGATAGACATACAGTATAGATAGGCATGATCTGCCTGTGTAACAAAGGATCGACGGGTGCTGGCGAACCTACGAGTTCACAGTAGCCGCATTTTGACTCCCGCTGTGCTCAATGACAGCAGGAGCGAGACCCTGGCAGCACGCATTCGCCCCCGCTACCTGGAAGTGCAGGTTAACGTATTCATACGTGGTCCTGCACACAGCTGCCTCCCTGTAGCCGTAAAACTGCTATAGGGCGGTAGACAAGTGGTTAAAAATACTTTGGAATGCTTATGGAATGGAATAAAATGATGAGGGCCATAATGAAAGTGTGAGCTTTTCTCTCCATAGTTCCCATTCCAGAAACACTCTTTCTGCAGCTTAAGGATCATCACTAAAGGTTTCTTCACCAGCAGCATCTTCAGGTAAGGAAGCGTTATAAAGGAAGTATGTAACAGGATGCACTGCTCTGAATGGTGTAAGGTGGCTGTGAGTTAAGTGAATTGATGCTCCCACAAAACAAGCACTCATAAAACTTGCTAGGTAAAATTAAATAAATACAGTGGTGCGCTACTCATAACGTGAGAAAATCATGATGAATACTAAGTGGAAAAATAGCATCAAGTGAATTAATCAACCAAAATAAAAATTATACATATAAGGAAAAATGAATGGGATCAATAGGTGAAATAAAGTCTATAATTGTGCATATAGAAGTGAGCAACTCTCAAATAATCTTCAACCGATAACAGTGAACTGTAGCCAATAAAGTGCAGAGTTGCTAGATACAAATAGTGAAAAAGCGCCTAAATACTTTCACCAAAATTCCAAAAACAAAAAACACCTCTGTGTGCAATGGCCGCTCAACTCCAGCTTACAGTGAATGTGCAGCCAATAAGCAATGAGATGATCCACCTAGGGCTCCTTTATCATCCTTTGGACTACTTTACAGTACACCAATATTCATTCTGAATGGCTCAAATTGAACCGCATGTGCATCAAAAAGGTGCACTGTACCGGATCACATGGGCGTTTATACCTATGCAATCCAGTTCAGGCAAATGCTCTGCCTTTGTGACCTACTTTTAGGGTGTTGTTAAGTTTCGATTGACACCTGCTGCAGATCGCAGAACACAATGTGATTGCTCTGCAATGCAGTGCACAGGAATTGCTGCATTTCCCTTACTGCATTAGTGCGAACCGGAGCTTAATGATATGAAGGCCAGAGGGAGATAAGCATTTGAACTCTTCTTTCACAGGTATAACTTTGATGTGAAACTTTAACACAGTGATAGGGTCATTTTAGGTGTATGGGGTAGCAAATATAGGTGTTTAACCACTTCAATATAGTGCCCTTTCACCCCCCCCCCCCCCCCAAGATAATTTTCAGCTTTCAGAGTTGTCACACATTGAATGACAATTGCGTGGTCATGCTACACTGTACCCATATGAAATTTTATCATTTTCTTCACACAAATAGAGCTTTCTTTTGGTGGTAATTAATCGCCGCTGGGTTTTTTTTATTTCTTATGAAAAAAAGAAAAGAAAAAAATAAAAGTTTGAAAAAAAAAAGTTTTTCTTATTTTCTGTCAGTAAATTTAGAAAATAGGTAGTTTTTCTCCTTCACTGATGTGCGCAGATGAGGCGGCACTGACGGGCACTGATAGGCTGCACTGATGGGCACTGATGAGGTGGCACTTAAGGGCACTGATGAAGTGGAACTTATGGCCACTGATGAGGAGGTACTAATATGCCGCACTTATGGGCACTGATAGGTGGCAATGATGAGCACTGAGAGGTGACACTGATGGTCACTGATAGGCGGTACTGATGGGCGGCACTAATGGGCACTGGCAGGCGGCACTGATTGACACTGATGGGCAGCACATATGAGCAGGAACTGATGGGCACTGACTGGCAGCACTATGGGTACTGATTGTGAGCACTGTGGACACTGATGGTGGACACTGTTTTTTTATTTTTCTGTAATCAGGGCACTGATGATCAGTGCCCTGATTACCTGTCCTAGACTCCCCTTTGAGGAGGAGCCGCTGATCGGCTCTCCTCGCCACAAACTCCAGTGTCAGGCGAAGAGAGCCGATAAACGGCACTTCCTCATTTACATGTGACCCGCTGTGATTCGAAACAGCCGATCACATGGGTATAGAGCCACGTCATTGGTTTTTTACCAAGATTGGGGTCACGCCGTGTCCTAGCAACACAGCGTTGCCACGATCGCCACACTGCGCACCCCCGAGAGCACGCAAGAGAAGCCGTTCTGGGGCTCCGTCGTATGACGTCCTCCCAGAACGAGAGCCACACCGCTCCGCTGTCATTTTAATGGTGGGCGGGAGGCAACTGGTTAAAGCAGAATTCCCCCGTAAAGTAGGTTTATGCACTCAAATACCTATAGCACATGCTAGGAATTCCTCACATTTGGGATTTCTCCTCACTTTCTGTCTTAGTGACAATGGATAGCAGGACAAATAAGAGGGTAAATTTTCCCAGCAGGGCCACAGACAACAATAAAAACTTCACAAAAAGTCTAAAGCTATGTATACACTAGTAGAAGTTTGTTTAAACTTTTTATTTTAAGAACATTGTTTGATTTTCTAAAGCAGGTCATAGATTATGCCATTTTCCACGGGTTGCAGGAAATAAAATCCACTGCTTCCCCCATCAACACTGACATAGAGCTATTGTGTTCTCATGGCAGGGGGCATGGGGAGCTGTCCCTGCTGGGAGAACACAGTGAGTACTGCTAGCAGCTATACCCACTGGCAATAATCGCATGCTAAAAATCTGACATGCTGGTTGTACCCAAGTTTATGGATCAACCAGTTAGGGGGGGTCAAATCAATGTTTGTTTTTGAATGCAGTGGTAAGAAAATTTGAAGTGTACATATACACAACGTTTCGACCTGCGCCAGTGAAAAAGTCAAGTACATTTGATCTTATGAAAAAAGTTTCAACTGTGGATGTAGTTAGTCTTTTTAGGAGGTATGCAGGACAGTTCAATCCCTGGGGTTAGTGGAGATGGATGGTGGAGGTGGCTTCAGACTTCATACAGAGCTAGAGGGACTCTGCAACAGACAAAAAGGGGTAGGAGAAGAAAAGTAGCGCCACCTCAGTGTAGGTTAAAAGGTTATTTATTACATAAAAACAACGTAGTAACTCACACAGAGGAAATAGTTGATCAGCAAATGGGGATGGTTCATCTGCAACACTGTAGGAAAGTAGACTGTGGCGGCTGTGGTCCTGGCTGTGCCGGTGGAGACGAACACTTCCTGTGTTTCTGGCAGCGTTCAGTATCCAGGCCTACATCCAATAGTGGCAGGGGGGTGCTCTCGTCTGAGGAAGGAGCACGCAATGCCTGAGGAAGGAGCACGCATGCTCCGAACGCGAGCACCCCCCTGCCACTATTGGATATAAGCCTGGATACTGAATGCTGCCAGAAACACAGGAAGTGTTGGACTCCACCGGCAAAGCCAGGAGCACGGCTTCCACAGTCTACTTCCCTAACATCCCTGCAGCGTTGCAGATGAACCAACCATGCTGATCAACTATCTCCTCTGTGTGAGTTACTACATTGTTTTATGTAATAAAATAACCAATCTACACAGAAGAAAATTTGAAGTGAATGTGGTTTATGTTCAGGAAAGTCAATTCAATCCAGCATTTATAATGCTGATGAGCATTTTTGTACAAATGTTTATATGAAAGTTAATTCAAATATTTCCTAGTGTATGGCCAGGTTTACCCTCCCCTACTTTCCTACTCTTATGATGACATTTTTTAAACTAATAACTCTTGAAAGTATTGCTAAGATAATATAAACTGTTACCAAAAGTATTGGGACACCTGCCTTTACACGCACATGAACTTTAATGGCATCCCAGTCTTAGTCCGTAGGGTTCAATATTGAGTTTGCCCACCCTTTGCAGCTATAACAGCTTCAACTCTCCTGGGAAGGCTGTCCACAAGGTTTGGAGTGTGTCTATGGGAATGTTTGTCCAATCTTCCAGAAGCACATTTGTGAGGTCAGGCACTGATTTGAATGAGAAGGCCTGGCTCACAATCTAATCTAATTCATCCTACAGGTGTTCTATGGGGTTGAGGTCAGGACTCTGGGCAGGCCAGTCAAGTTCCTCCACCCCAAACACACTCATCCATGTGTTCATGGACCTTGCTTTGTGCACTGGTGTGCAGTCATGTTGGAACAGGAAGGGGCCATCCCCAAACTGTTCCCACAAAGTTACGAACATGAAATCGTCCAAAATGTCTTGGTGTGCTGATGCCTTAAGAGTTCCCTTCACTGGAACTAAGGGGCCAAGCCCAACCCCTGAAAAACCAACACCCCCCTCCACCGAATGTTTTGGACCAATGCACAAAGCAAGGTCCATAAAGACATGGATGAGCGAGTTTGAGGGTGGAGGAACTTGACTGTCCTTCACAGAGTCCTGACCTCAACTCGATAGAACACCTTTGGGATGAATTAGAATGGAGTCTGTGAGCCAGGCCTTCTCGTCCACATGAGTGCCTGACCTAACAAATATGCTTCTGGAAGAATGGCCAAACATTTCCATTCCTAACCCTTATGGACAGCCTTCCCAGAAGAGTTGAAGCTGTTATGTCTGCAAAGGGTGGGCCAACTCAATATTGAACCCTACGCACTAAGACTGGGATGCCATTAAAGTTCATGTGTGTGTAAAGGCAGGTGTCCCAATACTTTTGGTTATATAGTGTAGATAATAGTTAGGACTAATAATAATAGCTTAAAACATGATTTAACATAGTGAAACTATAAATGTCCTTCAGTAGTAGAAGTAATTGTCAGCAATCAAAGAACATTAGCACAGCAGCCATTACTCTGCAGTGTCAGTTACAGCTTAATAATTTGACTGTGGACATGAAAGTGCAGCTAGAATGACTGCTTTGATGGAGGCTATTTAGTGAATTGTGTGAAATATAACGCAGACAAAGGTGCTCACAGCCTGTCTTGGGTTCTTGGGCTTGTGTTTGACAGCAGTGCCTTTTATTTGCTGGGTCTTTGTCTATGAGTTTCTGAACACTGACACACTCCATGTCAGACACACAGCCAGGACATCTCAGTATATTTTAGAAGCCTATCTTCTACATATCTGTTCTTATCTCTCCTCCCTTCTGAACTGCCATAAAAGTCGCCCTCCTCCTTCTTTTCTTAATCCTGCTTTCTTTCCCGAAATAGTTTTCTGCTCCTCATTAAAGGAGTTTGAATGAAGAGATATCACAGTTTCACAGCAGCTATTGATCGCTCGGCAGTCGCATGTAGCTTCTAAGAAAAGAATATCTATAGAACAATACACATTTCTCAAGAAAAAAAAACACTTTTTTTTTTTTTTTTTTTTTAATAAAGCTAGGAATAAAGTTCAAAAACTCAAAGCAGCCAATCAGAAATGTATAGTCTGTGTAAAAACCTTTTGTGGGTGAGATTGTAATAGTTGCCAATGCTTTAATGCACACTGGGCTTAAAGTGGAGTTCCGGCCTATTTTGCAACTTAAGTGATTCCTGGAGTGCTCGCTATGCTGATCAACAATTGGGCATTTTTTTCGGGGGTCCCTTACCTTATTTTCAAGCCATTTTTCATTGTACTCCCTCCTTCTCCCCCCTCTGTGGCCGCAGCCACCGACATCACTTCCTCCTTTGCATTGCATCCTGGGAGCTATTTGTCATCACTCCCAGGAGGCTGGAATCAGGAAGAAATCCCAGAACACTCCCTGGAATCAGGAAGAAGGACACAGCAGATTACACTGCGGCTTCAGATGCCTACATCCAAGATGGCCGCGCCCAGACAGCGTTTTTAAAAGTAAGATTTTGACTAAAATCCAATACTGTACACCTTGTAAGTATGAGAATAGCGGTTCTGTAAAGGGCGATGGATTAGTATTATAGGGGTAGTTTTAGTTAAAAAAGGTGTTTGAGGCCGGAATTCCGCTTTAAAAGTCGCTGCTACTACAGGAATTTTGTGTTTTCCATGTAGAAGCGGCTCAATGTTATCCTATGTGTCCATGCACATTAGGTAGGTTACAGGCAGATTTTGAGCTCAACCTTAGAGGCAGGAAAAAAAATTATTCTGGTTTGCGTTTCTAAATTGGAGCTTACTGGCAGAAAAAAAAAATGCGAAACTCTCCTAAAATGTCTAAATTATGTACCACAAATGCTCTATATGAGCATTTTTTCTGGCAAGAGAACTGCCATTTTTGTTAAGCTTTGTGTGCATGGAGCCTAAGGGTTTCTGTACATTCTAGATCACGGTTGTCAAACTCAATTTCATCATGGGCCGTATCAACATTATGGTTGCCCTAAAGGGCCGGTTGTATCTGTAGGACTAGATTTCCAGAGCACCCTACCCCCCTTACATCAGATGTCAAGAGCCCCCCACCATCAGAAGTCAAGGGTCCCCTATCCTCCCTTACATCATAGTGCACCCCACCTATCTTGTGCTACTGCAAAGCTGCGAAGAAGAAAGTGCAAGGTCTGGAGGAAGACCAGAGGAGAGCTGGAGTATGCTGCCAGAGTCTGCTAAATGCTGAGATTAGGGATGGTGGAGACAAGGGGGTGCTTCGGCTGCATAGAGAGGCACAGGATCTGTAGAAGGAGTTCTGTCCTCCTCTCTGCTGCTGACTGCTGAGAAGGGGAGGGGCCAAGACGAGCCTCTCAGTGGCTGCAGGGAGAAGTGCAGGATCTGGCAGAGGAGTTCTGTCCTCTCTGCTGCCAACTGCTGAGACAAGGTGGGGGTGGAGACAAAGGTGATACTGCAGCTGCAGGAGAGATGCGAGGGCCACGTGAAATGATTTGGATTGCCGGATTCAGCCCCCGGGCCTTGTGTTTGACACATGTGTTCTGGATCTTTGCACCTTTGGGAGAAAGAAGAATTAAGCAAAAACAGAGCAGATGCCTATAGAATTCAATCAGGTTTAGTTTTTTTAGAGGAAACAGTATATGTTGCTGCTTTTTGTTTAATGGCTTATTATTAAATTCAAGGTTATATACAGAATAGAAAAAAAAGACTCTAACACGAGCACAACAGTGATGAACATTGGTTAGCCAAATGGTAAGTAAGAAGGTTTGAGGATTATACAACAGGGGTCTGTCTTCTCAAGAGTCCTTACTCTACACTCTTTACCAGTTTTACAACCACAACCTATCTTTCCTTTGATTATTCTAGAATGTGTTTCAGGGATAGGAGATGAACTTGAAATGAGAAAAGGCTAAGGATTCTTTTTGGGCATAACACTGGGGGATTCTGAATTGACTGCGAGATATCATCCACTATTACGCTCCAGGCCTGCTCTTCTTCTTCGTAGCTGACTGTGCCTGAAATTGTTTCAGTATGATTCTTCCCAAAGGACATCTATTGGAGGTGTTCAAATTAACTCAGCCTGCTCCTTTCATTTTGAAGACAGATCTCTCAGGTTAGGAAAATGTATCGCTGAACATGACCATGGCTGCAGGTATAGGAGACTATGGGGGTTATTTACTAAAGCTGGAGAGTGCAAAATCTGATGCAACTTAAAATAGAAACCAATCAGCTTCCAGATTTTATTGTCAAAGCCTAATTGAACAACATGAAGTTAGAAGCTGATTGGCTACCATGCACAGCTACATCAGATTCTAACTGCAGCAATTTTAGTAACTCCCCCCTATGTGCGTAATGCATACTGCCTTTGGCAGTGTGAGTGTCATTGCACATTTAACCACTTATGAACTGCCCGCCGCAGTTATACGTCATTACTTTGACGTTAAATACCAGGGTTATGGCAGCAGATAGCTGTCAAACGCCTGTATCTTTTTACTGGGAGGCCCTCCTTCTCATAAAAGTGGTCCCAGCAGCGGATTCGCCGCAGGATCATTTTTATGGGTGGCTAGAGCGGTGTCCCCCCCCCCCTTCCCAATCGTTTTCCCTGCTTACCGGACCTGTCGGTAGTGGGGGAAATGATCCGGTCCGATAGGGTCCTAGGCAGGAAGTGGGGTGAGGGCAAGCTGGCCCCCACTCAACTCTATGGCCTTGGAGGACAAGAGCGATGTCATACGTCGCTTCCTCGCAACGGCCTTAAAGGGTCCATTTTTTTCATGATAAAAAAAAATGACATTTTGTTTTTTTTTTTGCTTTTTAGTGTAGATGTGAGATCTGAGGTCTTTTTGACCCCAAATCTCATATTAAAGAGTACCCGTCTTGCTTATTTCTATTACGGTACAAGGGATGTTTACAAACCTTGTAATAGGAATAAAAGTGATAAAAAAAAATATTTAAATGGACAGTGTAAAAATAAAAAATAAAAAGGTAAAATAAATAGGAAAAAAAAATGTAACCACTTCAGCTCCGGAAGGTTTTACCCCCTTAATGACCAGGCCATTTTTTGTGATTCGGCACTGCATTGCTTAAACTAACAATTGTGGGGTCGTGTGACGCTGTACCCAAATACAATTGATGTCCAATTTTTCCCACAAACAGAGCTTTCTTTTGGTAGTATTTGATCACCTCTGCGGTTTTTAGATTTTGCACTATAAACAAAAAAAGAGTGCCAATTTTGAAAAAAACACAATATTTTTTACTTTCTGCTATAGAACATTCCCAATAAATAAATTTAAAAAATACATTTTTTTATCAGTTTAGGCCAATTTGTATTCTGCTACATATTTTTGGTAAAAAAAAATTGCAATAAGCGTATTTTGATTGGTTTGCGCAAAAGTTATTGCGTTTACTAACTACAGGAAAGATTTATGTAATTTTTATTGTTTTTTTGTAATGTTTTTTTAGTAATAGCAGCCATCTGCGATTTTTTGTGGGACTGCAACATTGCAGCGGACAGATTGGACCCCTAACTGACATTTTTGACACTTTTGGGGACCATTGACACTAATACAGTAATCTGTATAAATGACACTGGCAGGGAAGGGGTTAACACGGGGGGTGCTCAAAGGAGTCAATGTATGCCTAACTGTGCTTACTGACTGTGGGGGGGGGGGGGGGGGCTCTGTGACAGGCACAGAGAAATCAGGGTTTCAGCTTAGCTGAAACTCCTTATTTCTCCCTGCCTTCTTCACAGAAGACTCTGTCTTAGAAGACTTATGTAAACCAAGCAGAAGGGTCTTCTGTCAGTTTCTCTGATGATAGCGGGAGGCCGGTGGCAATCGCCGCCTGTCCTCCCGCGGCCTGCCTCCTGCTGTGTCTAAACACAGCTAGAGCGCGGCTCCAGCGGCATACGACCCGCCAATACTGCGTGCACAAAATCAAGTAGATCTACGTGATTTTGTGCAGCCGAGCCTCCCTGCCACAGTATATTTGCGTGGGGCAGTCGGCAAGCGGTTAAAGTGCCCTGTCCCTACGAGCTCGAACGCGTACGCAAGTCGCACCCACATATGTAAACGGTGTTCAAACCATACATGTGAGGTATCGCCACCATCGTTAGAGCAAGAGCAATAATTCTAGCCATAGACCTCCTTTGTAACTCTAAACTGGTAACCTGTAGAAATTAACCACCTTAAGACCGGAGGATTTGGCTGTTCAATGACCCGGCCCTATTTTGCGATTGGCACTGTGTTACTTTAACGGACAATTGCGCAGTCGTGCGATGCTTTACCCAAACGAAATTGACTTTCTTTTTTTCCCACAAATAGAGCTTTCTTTTGTTGGCATTTGATCCCCTGTGCGATTTTTATTTTTTGCTTTATAAACAAAAAAAGAGCGACAATTTTGAAAAAATAACAATATTTTTCACACTCTTTTATATGAAATCCTCAAAAAAAATTAAAAATCAAAGTTTTTTAACATTTTAGGCCAATTTTTTTTCTTGCTACATATTTTTGATGAAATTGCAATAAGCATATTTTGATTGGTTTGTGCAAAAGTTATTGAGTTTACTAACTACGGGAAGGATTTATGTAATTTTTATTGTTTTTTTGGTTTTTTTTACTAGTAATGGCAGCGATCTGCGATTTTTTGTGGGACTGCAACATTGCAGCGGACAGATCGGACCCCTAACTGACAATTTTGACACTTTTGGGGGTACCAGTCACATTACTACAGTAAGAAAAAAATATACTAAGAGTAGGTTCCTTAGTTGGCCTCTACAGAAATTACACTCTCGAGGGTATCTGAAAAGGCACCTATTGATCCCAATAGACAAAATCTGAAACAAACTTGGGAATGTGGATTGGATGGATCCAAAAGATGAGGATTCAAAACCAATTCACCAGAAAGAGGTGATCAAAAATAGGTGCCAATGATACATTGAAAATAATAATAACCGAGGTGTTTGAAATGGTGAAAAATAGAACAATGTTTATTTAGGCACTTGTGCCTGGTGAAGGAACACATAACATATGTGAAAACAGAACATGATAAAATCAATTAAAACCACATAAAAACAATGGATATGCAGCAACTGTACCCAAAAACATTGATGAAGTATTATAATGCACAGCATGTGGTGAAATCACCTGTTGAATGAAACAACATAGAAAAACTCGGCTATTATGGGGATGTTTGCACAGCGGAAGATAATCCTAGGAAATAGGAATGGTGGGGCTGTGGCGCTGTGTCAACTACCCAATGGAGTAGAGTGAAATCCTCTTGGAAAAGTCCAAAATCAATATTCAACAATGCAGGATTGTCCGGTCATGGACTATATCACTGTGGCATGATAGACAAGCAAGGATTTAAACAGGGATGATGTTGAATTGCAGTGAATGGTGATATCACTGAAGATGCTGGCAGCCCAGAAAAACAGTGCACTTCTCTCCAATGGCAGCCGTCGGGTCTGGTGCATGAGATATCACCTGTCCCCTGGGTGATGCACTAACAGACCATGTGGTGTGCGGGGATGAACAGTAATGAAGTCCTCCGTACTGGGCTGAGGAGAGGCGGTATGCACCGTTGTAAATGTGGGCTATGTAGGAATAAAGTTCATACCTCCATATGCGGTGGCAAGACCCCTCCGGCTTCAACAGTCCTCCGTCGGCGTCTTCCCCTCTGTACTTGGCTCAAGCCTCGCTCTGAGTAGCGACGAATGGGTCCGTGGATGTCGGCCCTACATCACATCCGGTGTGGCGAGCAGTACGCTGGGGGAGCCTAAGTTGAGCCAGTGATGGAGGGGTCGAGAGTGCCCCGAGGAGGTGGGTTTAGTTGGTGCAATCCAAGTAACGCTGGAGCTGACTAGTTTCACCGACCAGACGTCGGTTTCATCAGAGCTCTGATGAAACCGACGTCTGGTCGGTGAAACTAGTCAGCTCCAGCGTTACTTGGATTGCACCAACTAAACCCACCTCCTCGGGGCACTCTCGACCCCTCCATCACTGGCTCAACTTAGGCTCCCCCAGCGTACTGCTCGCCACACCGGATGTGATGTAGGGCCGACATCCACGGACCCATTCGTCGCTACTCAGAGCGAGGCCTGAGCCAAGTACAGAGGGGAAGACGCCGACGGAGGACTGTTGAAGCCGGAGGGGTCTTGCCACCGCATATGGAGGTATGAACTTTATTCCTACATAGCCCACATTTACAACGGTGCATACCGCCTCTCCTCAGCCCAGTACGGAGGACTTCATTACTGTTCATCCCCACACACCACATGGTCTGTTAGTGCATCACCCAGGGGACAGGTGATATCTCATGCACCAGACCCGACGGCTGCCATTGGAGAGAAGTGCACTGTTTTTCTGGGCTGCCAGCATCTTCAGTGATATCACCATTCACTGCAATTCAACATCATCCCTGTTTAAATCCTTGCTTGTCTATCATGCCACAGTGATATAGTCCATGACCGGACAATCCTGCATTGTTGAATATTGATTTTGGACTTTTCCCAGAGGATTTCACTCTACTCCATTGGGTAGTTGACACAGCGCTACAGCCCCACCATTCCTATTTCCTAGGATTATCTTCCGCTGTGCAAACATCCCCATAATAGCCGAGTTTTTCTATGTTGTTTCATTCAACAGGTGATTTCACCACATGCTGTGCATTATAATACTTCATCAATGTTTTTGGGTACAGTTGCTGCATATCCATTGTTTTTATGTGGTTTTAATTGATTTTATCATGTTCTGTTTTCACATATGTTATGTGTTCCTTCACCAGGCACAAGTGCCTAAATAAACATTGTTCTATTTTTCACCATTTCAAACACCTCGGTTATTATTATTTTCAATGTATCATTGGCACCTATTTTTGATCACCTCTTTCTGGTGAATTGGTTTTGAATCCTCATCTTTTGGATCCATCCAATCCACATTCCCAAGTTTGTTTCACATTACTACAGTAATCAGTGCTAAAAATATGCACTGTTACTGTAAAAATGACACTGTCAGGGAAGGGGTTAACTGTACTGGTGATCAAGAGGTTAAATGTGACCCTAGGGGCGATTCTAACTGTAGAGAGGCGTGGCTTGTGAGATCATCACAGAGAAATGCGATCCTATATAGCAGGAACGCATAGCCTCTGTGATCATCTAAGGGAGAATGACAGACGACTGTGTTTACATCAGCCGTCTATCCTTCTCTGTCAGCGGCGGGAGATCGCGAGCTCACCCCCTAGAGTCTCTTGAGCAAGCAATGTAGTACTACTTCCCTTTGCCCAGGAGCGGCTGCTTGCCGCAGTAAAACTGCGGTGGGCGGACGCTAAGTGGTTAAGTGTCGTCTATGGAGGTTTTTAAGTACCAATGTTTGTCGCCATTCCACGAGCATGCGCAATTTTAAAGCATGACATGTTGGGTATCTATTCGCTCTGCGTAACATTATCTTTCACATTATGGAAAAAAAATTGGGCTAACTTTACCGTTTCCTTTTTTTTAAATGCAGTGACATTTATTTTTTTCCCAAAAAAATTGCGTTTGAAAGACCACTGCTCAAATACGGCCTGGCAAAAAATATTGCATTGACCGCCATTTTATGCTCCAGAGTCTTTGCTAAAAAAATAAATATATATATATATATATATATATATTTAATGTTTGGGGGTTCTAAGTAATTTTCTAGCAAAAATATATTTTATCTTGTAAACAAGTGTCAGAAATAGGTCCGGTCCTTAAGTGGTTAACATGCCCTGACAATATGCATTGCAGTGCATCTTTGCATGCGCTGCAACTTGTTTTTTTTTTTCCATGTATTGAGTTGCATTTTTATTTCTTTTTAACTTTTAAAAGATGTTTTACTTTTCCTTTTTATCCAACACATACTGCAACACGTCACAACATGCTGTGCTGCAGTAAAATGTGATCTGCCTTTTTTTTTTTTCATGTGTTGCCCAACACAGCCCATCCTATGTGGTGTAAAAGAGTTCTTAGGCACTGGGTTCCCCACTACATCCCAGGGAAAAAAAAACAACAAAGGCTTGATGTTACATTTGTTTATTCTGTTTATTTAGGTTTTATATTTACCAACCAAAAGAGAAGCTGTAAGCCCCCGTTCACACTGGGGCGACCTGTGAGGCGACCTGGTCGCCTCACAGGTCGCCGCAGGTCGCCTCCCATAGGGAAGCTGCGGACCCGTTCTGATAGGAGCGACACAAGTCGCTCCGACTCAGAAAAAGGGTCCGGAGCTTCTTTGGGGCGACCAGGAGGCGACCGCCATAGACTTCAATGTTATGAAGTCCGTGGCGGCCGCTCCGAGGTTGCGGTGCGCTGCTCGCACCGCGACCTCGGAGGTCGCGGTCCGAAGTAGCGTCGCCCCAGTGTGAAAGGGGGCTAAAACAAGACACAAAACAAAGTAAATAGCACAGTGATACAGAGAAATGTTAGCAAAAAGGAAATTGGGTTTTTACATTTCATATTCCTGATTGCTGAACACAAAGGTTTTAACATACTGCATATAAACTAATGCCCCGTACACAAGTACCGATCATCGGCCGAAAATATTCAGCGGACGACCGATCGGCCGATTGTATGCTTGTTAGTATGATGCTTCCGACAGCCGACAGCGCATTTTCAGCCGAACAGAATCTGTTGTGCAGGCATTAAAATTTTTGTTGGCCAACACCAGAACGGCCGACTGTTCGCCAGTCAGTACAGAATTCAGCCGACAATCAGCAGATTTGCAAGACTGGGCATGCTCAGAAAAGAAAAAAGACAAGGAAAGTTAACCATCACATGCCATCACTTCTGCAGTCGGCTGTTGTTGGCCGACAAAATTTGTGTGCAGTCTTTTGCAGTTTTTAACAGACAAGACAGCCCTGGACAAAAGACGGCCGATCGGTCGGCCGACGATCGGTAAGTGTGTACGAGGCATTACTGGCCACTTTATTAGGTACACCTGTTCATTTGCTTGGTAACACAAATTACTAATCCGTCAATAACATGGCAGCAACTCAATGCAAGGCATCTAGATGTGGTGAAGACGACTTACTTGGGTTTAGCCCACGTTCACATTGGTCTGATTTGACATGTCAAATCAGAAGCAATTGCACCTTCTGAATCAGTGCGATGCAGACTTTGCGGCGCCGCACACATTCCCAAAAGTAGTTTCTGTACTACTTTTGGTGACTTCGGGGGGCAATTTCAATAGACATCTGTGCAGGAACCCGCACAAATGTCTGTGAAATCGCCGCTGAATTCGAACTGAAATGCTGGTCTGAAGCTGAACTCGCACGATTTCAAACCTGCATTCAATGTGAACCTAGGCTTAAGTGACTTTAAACATGGCATTGTTGTTGGTGCCAGACAGGCTGGTCTGAGCATTTCAGTACGGGAAGAAGGCACGCCGAAGGAGGCAGTCTGATGCTTTGGGCAATGATCTGCTGGGGAACCTTGGTCCTGCCATTCATATGGATGTTACTTTGATGCCCCTGTCACATGAACGTTTTTTGTTTAGTCATGTTTTTGAAAAAACTGATTCCCTTTATATCAGTTTCTCTACACCAGTTTTCAGTTCATTTCAGTTCAGTTTACATTCTGGAAATCTTTAAGATAGGTAACTCCTATCCTTACATTATATTAATCAGTGGTATCCTTACATTATTTTAATCAGTGGTTCCAAATGAATACTAACTACTGCAGTAGGGAATAGACACAAAAAAGATACACTCCCCATCTTTCCAAATTACTGTTCCATTTCTTTACACAATAATATTACAATTGTACTTTAAAGGTAACAAGGGGAATTTTATAGCCAAGCTAATTTCTTATCAGGACTCGAAAGAATGCAAGTACATAATCAAAACACTGTTAGTGTTGTGTGCACAATGAGTGCATTGTGCAATACATAAGCAAACAATTACAAATAGGAATACAGTTAAATACAGAAGTGAAAATTTCATTCAAAGTTTACATCAGTTTTTCATCCCTTCTTACACTAGTTTTAACATCCCCCGCTGGCGTCCTTAACAACCATGACTCATTTCTGCTTTCACTGGGGGATTTCCCACTGAATGTAAACAAAAGATCTGACATTAAAAAATGAAAACTGTGTAGGTCCCCCTTCCAATTCGTATCAGGCCTTTTGGGTTTGGTATGGATTTTGGGGGGAACTCATGCCAAAAAAAAAATGGTGTGAGGGCCCCTGAGTTTCACCCAAAAGTGGAACTTCCGCTTTAAACACTCCTCACCCCCATACATGCCACATTTGGCATGTCATTATTTTTTTTTTGGGGGGGGGGAGAAGGTGCCTAGTTTTGACAGGTACCCTCTGCCACTTCCGCTTGGGCCACCTAGGCACCTCGAGCAGAAGTTCTCCTCTCTCCTCCCTCCCTGCAATCTTCTGGGACATGTCCCAGGTCCCAGAAGATTGCCCGGCCATTGAGGAGGCATAGTGGGACACGATCATATGCAGTTCGCACACGGCTGTGAAGCTGCAAGCTGTCGCAGCCTGGTGCCCACACTTGTGATGCCAGCGTCGGGGAGAGATGAGGGAGAGGAGTGAGGTTTTGGGTGGCCACATCTCTGGACCGTGGGACAGGTCAGTGTGTGTTTATTAAAAGTCAACACCTACACTTTCTGCATCTGCTGACTTTTAACCACTTAAGCCCCGGAAGATTTTACCCCCTTCCTGACCAGGGGGTTTTTTGCAATTCTTTACTGCGTGACTTTAATGGACAATTGCGCAGTCGTGCGACGCTGTACCTGAACTAATTTCACGTCCTTTTTTTCCCACAAACAGAGCTTTCTTTTGGTGGTATTTTATCACCTGTGCGATTTTTTGATCATGCGCTATAAACAAATAAAAGCGCAAATTTTGCAAAAATAACAATATTTTTCACATTTTTTTATATGAAATTCCCCCAAAAAATGTAAAAATCAAAATTTTTGGAAATTTTCGGCCAATTTGTTTTATGCTACATATGTTTGGTAAAAAAATCACAAAAAGCGTATTTTGATTGGTTTGCGCAAAAGTTATCGCGTTTACTAACAAAGGGAAAGATTTTTGTAATTTTTGGTGTTTTTTTTTTTAACGAGTAATGGCGGCGATCTGTGATTTTTTTTTGCGGGACTGCGACATTGCGGCAGACAGATCGGACCCTTGACTGACATTTTTGACACTTTTGGGGTTACCAGTGACATTACTGCAGTAATCAGTGATATACATATGCACTGTTACTGTAAAAATGACACTGGCAGGGAAGAGGTTAACTGTATTGGAGAGGGAGGGGTTAAGTGTGTCCTAGGGGCATGCTTCTAACTGTGATGGGACAGGTCTACTATTGTAAAAACAGAGATCAACGGTTCTACATAGTAGAACCGTCTGATCTCCATTTTTACACAGGGGAGAATGACAGGCGGCTTGTTTACATAAGCCGCCTGCCTTTCTCCCTCTCTACCGACGATCGTAGTGTGACCGGCGGACATCGGGTCCGCTGGTCACACGCGCGGACTCCTCAGTGAACGAGCCAGGGCTTTCGCGCGCCTCAGCGGGCGCACGGCGCCCGCTATTGGCTCACAAGCCGGTCACAGGCTAGTGACGTATATATACGCCAATCTGCCTGGCCGGGGCTGACCGCCGCAGTATATCTACTTGCGGCGGTCGGCAAGTGGTTAATAAACCAAAAAAATTACTGGAACTCCGCTTTAAGCAAAAAGTAAATTAAAAAAATCCATTGTCAATCACACCGTCAATCATGATAAGTGGCAGCAGCTGACCCACACAAAAGAAAACGCCGCCCACCGAACCAAATTGCATCAGGGTTGAGTTATGGTTATGACACCGACAGGTACTGGCTCCATAACAACCAATGTCTCATTCCTGCTGCTGACAGCAGGGTCAAGTCACTGCTTGTTAGGATGCTGGTGGGTGCCTGCTCCTAGCGACCAATGCAAAAAATGGATGGAAAAACAGACTATTGTCCATTTACTTCCATTATGTCCACTTCAGTTTTTTTAATTGAACAAAAATAGAGGCTTGTTTTGTTTTAAAAAATAGACCTGAATGGATTTGGATGTAAACTGATGTAAATGTAAACGGATAATTATCTGTATACATTTGTTTGCCTAATGGAATGCATTGCTGTCCATGTTTCATCTATCAACAGACAGATGATAAATGAACAGATGGAACACTGACAAGTACCACATACCTAAATATTATTGTTGACCAAGCACCTCCCTTCATGGAAATGGTATTCCCTGATGGCAGTGACCTCTTTCAGTAGGCTCATTTGCCCTGCCACACTGCAAAAATGGTTGAAGAATAGTTTGAGGAACACAACAAAGTGTTTGAGGTATTGATTTGGAATCAAAAGTCTGGTGAGTAGTAATGTTGAAACAGGAAGGGCCAACTCCAAACTGTTTCCACAAAGTTGGGAGAAGAAATTCCAACCTGTTTTGGTATGCGGACGCCTTAAGAATTCCCTTCACTTCAAATAAGGGGCCAAGCCCAACCCCTGAAAAATAACACCACACCAAAATCCCCCCTCCATCAAATGATTTGGACCAGTGCACAAAGCAAGGTCCATAAAGACATGGATGAGCGAGTTTGGTTTGGAGGAGCTTGACTGGCCTGCACAGAATCCTGACCTCAACCCGATAGAACACCTTTGGGATAAATTAGAGTGGAGACTGTGAGCCAGGACTTCTTGTCCAAAGTCAGTGCCTGACCTCACAAATGCGCTTCTGGAAGAATGGTCAAACATTCCCATAGACACACTCCTAAATCTTGTGGACAGCTTTCCCAGAAGAGTTAAAGCTGTTATAGCTGCAAAGGGAGGCCAAACTCAATATTGAACCCTATGGACTAAGACTGGGATGTCATTAAAGTTCATGTGCGTGTAAAGGTAAGTGTCCCAATACTTTTGTAATATAGTGTAGAAATTATTTAGGACTAGTGTTGAGCGAACACGGACTGTATTATTCGTGTTCGTACCGAATAATTGGATTTTTTGTACCCGAACACGGACACGGACACTTTACTGTATGTTCGGGTAAAAATCCGTGTTCGGTCGTTTTATTTCCGGGTTTTGCATGCTTTGGCGCTCTTTTCATGGCGGGCTTTCAACAGCCAATCAACAATCGTTTAACTGGTGTGCCTTAAGCCATCCCAGCCATGCCTGCAAATGTCTCAGTAGCTGTGATTGGCCGTCTGAAGCATGTGACCAAGTCTTTATAAGTTCGAGGCAGCCGCAGCGGCGTCATTATGCTGCTTAGATTCAGGGACAGAGCACACATCAACGTGCTGGCTGCTGATTAGGGAAAGATAGGCAGGAAAAAACCATTTGTGTCCGGATAGAATTGAGGGACAGGTCGGAGTGTTTAGGCAGGGCGAGTTGTAGGCATTTTAGGGATAGAGTCTGCTGAATTATATAGGGTCAGTGTCTTCTACAAACTACAATCGATATTGCTGTGTGGGGGGTGGGGTCTGCACTCAATCCTGATCTACGATCTCTTCTCAATCCTGTTAGGGACAGAGTCTGCTGAATTTTAGGGAAACTGTGTTCTACAAACTACAATCGATATTGCTGTGTGGTGTGGGATTGGAGATAGGCAGGTGTCAGTGATCCACATCCATTTTTCTGTGTGTGAGCTGCAGTGAACACAATCTTTTTGGGCTGCAGTGAACACAATCTTTTTGGGCTGCAGTGAACACAATCTTTTTGGGCTGCAGTGAACACAATCTTTTTGGGCTGCAGTGAACACAATCTTTTTGGGGTGCAGTGAACAAAATCTTTTTGGGGTGCAGTGAACACAATCCTTTTTGGTGTGCAGTGAACACAATCTTTGTGGGGTGCAGTGAACAAAATCCTTTGTGGGGTGCAGTGAACACAATCTTTTTGGGGTGCAGTGAACAAAATCCTTTTTGGGGTGCAGTGAACAACATCCTTTTTGGGGTGCAGTGAACACAATCTTTTTGGGGTGCAGTGAACAAAATCCTTTGTGGGGTGCAGTGAACACAATCTTTTTGGGGTGCAGTGAACACAATCTTTTTGGGGTGGAGTGAACAACATCCTTTTTGGGGTGCAGTGAACAAAATCCTTTTTGGGGTGCAGTGAACAAAATCATTTTTGGGGTGCAGTGAACACAATCTTTTTGGGGTGCAGTGAACACAATCTTTGTGGGGTGCAGTGAACACAATCTTTTTGGGGTGGAGTGAACAACATCCTTTTTGGGGTGCAGTGAACAACATCCTTTTTGGGGTGCAGTGAACACAATCTTTTTGGGGTGCAGTGAACACAATCTTTGTGGGGTACAGTGAACAGAATCTTTGTGGGGTGCAGTGAACACAATCTTTGGGGGGTACAGTGAACACAATCTTTGTGAGGTGCAGTGAACACAATCTTTGTGGGGTGCAGTGAACACAATCATTGTGGGGTGCAGTGAACTCAATCTTTGTGGGGTACAGTGAACACAATCTCATACTGAAGGTTTGAGGGTGCTGCCTGTTCCATACTCCCCCTACTCCTCATCTAGCCTTTTAGGGGTACAAACAATAGTAATTGGGGCCTAGTGTGGTTGTGTACGTGTGATATACATACACTTTTTTGGGATCATATTTTCTATTCCGCTATTTAATCAAAAACCTTTGGGGATCAGTTAAATTGGGGGATAGTCTGTGTTGGTACGTGTGAGAGAGATCCACCTTTCCAAGTTGTTGGGGTTCATCTCATACTTCTGAAGGTTTGAGGGTGCTGCCTGTTCCATACTCCCCCTACTCCTAGCCTTTTAGGGGTACAAACAATAGTAATTGGGGCCTAGTGTGGTTGTGTACGTGTGATATACATACACTTTTTTGGGATCATATTTTCTATTCCGCTATTTAATCAAAAACCTTTGGGGATCAGTTAAATTGGGGGATAGTCTGTGTTGGTACGTGTGAGAGAGATCCACCTTTCCAAGTTGTTGGGGTTCATCTCATACTTCTGAAGGTTTGAGGGTGCTGCCTGTTCCATACTCCCCCTACTCCTAGCCTTTTAGGGGTACAAACAATAGTAATTGGGGCCTAGTGTGGTTGTGTACGTGTGATATACATACACTTTTTTGGGATCATATTTTCTATTCCGCTATTTAATCAAAAACCTTTGGGGATCAGTTAAATTGGGGGATAGTCTGTGTTGGTACGTGTGAGAGAGATCCACCTTTCCAAGTTGTTGGGGTTCATCTCATACTTCTGAAGGTTTGAGGGTGCTGCCTGTTCCATACTCCCCCTACTCCTAGCCTTTTAGGGGTACAAACAATAGTAATTGGGGCCTAGTGTGGTTGTGTACGTGTGATATACATACACTTTTTTGGGATCATATTTTCTATTCCGCTATTTAATCAAAAACCTTTGGGGATCAGTTAAATTGGGGGATAGTCTGTGTTGGTACGTGTGAGAGAGATCCACCTTTCCAAGTTGTTGGGGTTCATCTCATACTTCTGAAGGTTTGAGGGTGCTGCCTGTTCCATACTCCCCCTACTCCTAGCCTTTTAGGGGTACAAACAATAGTAATTGGGGCCTAGTGTGGTTGTGTACGTGTGATATACATACACTTTTTTGGGATCATATTTTCTATTCCGCTATTTAATCAAAAACCTTTGGGGATCAGTTAAATTGGGGGATAGTCTGTGTTGGTACGTGTGAGAGAGATCCACCTTTCCAAGTTGTTGGGGTTCATCTCATACTTCTGAAGGTTTGAGGGTGCTGCCTGTTCCATACTCCCCCTACTCCTAGCCTTTTAGGGGTACAAACAATAGTAATTGGGGCCTAGTGTGGTTGTGTACGTGTGATATACATACACTTTTTTGGGATCATATTTTCTATTCCGCTATTTAATCAAAAACCTTTGGGGATCAGTTAAATTGGGGGATAGTCTGTGTTGGTACGTGTGAGAGAGATCCACCTTTCCAAGTTGTTGGGGTTCATCTCATACTTCTGAAGGTTTGAGGGTGCTGCCTGTTCCATACTCCCCCTACTCCTAGCCTTTTAGGGGTACAAACAATAGTAATTGGGGCCTAGTGTGGTTGTGTACGTGTGATATACATACACTTTTTTGGGATCATATTTTCTATTCCGCTATTTAATCAAAAACCTTTGGGGATCAGTTAAATTGGGGGATAGTCTGTGTTGGTACGTGTGAGAGAGATCCACCTTTCCAAGTTGTTGGGGTTCATCTCATACTTCTGAAGGTTTGAGGGTGCTGCCTGTTCCATACTCCCCCTACTCCTAGCCTTTTAGGGGTACAAACAATAGTAATTGGGGCCTAGTGTGGTTGTGTACGTGTGATATACATACACTTTTTTGGGATCATATTTTCTATTCCGCTATTTAATCAAAAACCTTTGGGGATCAGTTAAATTGGGGGATAGTCTGTGTTGGTACGTGTGAGAGAGATCCACCTTTCCAAGTTGTTGGGGTTCATCTCATACTTCTGAAGGTTTGAGGGTGCTGCCTGTTCCATACTCCCCCTACTCCTAGCCTTTTAGGGGTACAAACAATAGTAATTGGGGCCTAGTGTGGTTGTGTACGTGTGATATACATACACTTTTTTGGGATCATATTTTCTATTCCGCTATTTAATCAAAAACCTTTGGGGATCAGTTAAATTGGGGGATAGTCTGTGTTGGTACGTGTGAGAGAGATCCACCTTTCCAAGTTGTTGGGGTTCATCTCATACTTCTGAAGGTTTGAGGGTGCTGCCTGTTCCATACTCCCCCTACTCCTAGCCTTTTAGGGGTACAAACAATAGTAATTGGGGCCTAGTGTGGTTGTGTACGTGTGATATACATACACTTTTTTGGGATCATATTTTCTATTCCGCTATTTAATCAAAAACCTTTGGGGATCAGTTAAATTGGGGGATAGTCTGTGTTGGTACGTGTGAGAGAGATCCACCTTTCCAAGTTGTTGGGGTTCATCTCATACTTCTGAAGGTTTGAGGGTGCTGCCTGTTCCATACTCCCCCTACTCCTAGCCTTTTAGGGGTACAAACAATAGTAATTGGGGCCTAGTGTGGTTGTGTACGTGTGATATACATACACTTTTTTGGGATCATATTTTCTATTCCGCTATTTAATCAAAAACCTTTGGGGATCAGTTAAATTGGGGGATAGTCTGTGTTGGTACGTGTGAGAGAGATCCACCTTTCCAAGTTGTTGGGGTTCATCTCATACTTCTGAAGGTTTGAGGGTGCTGCCTGTTCCATACTCCCCCTACTCCTAGCCTTTTAGGGGTACAAACAATAGTAATTGGGGCCTAGTGTGGTTGTGTACGTGTGATATACATACACTTTTTTGGGATCATATTTTCTATTCCGCTATTTAATCAAAAACCTTTGGGGATCAGTTAAATTGGGGGATAGTCTGTGTTGGTACGTGTGAGAGAGATCCACCTTTCCAAGTTGTTGGGGTTCATCTCATACTTCTGAAGGTTTGAGGGTGCTGCCTGTTCCATACTCCCCCTACTCCTAGCCTTTTAGGGGTACAAACAATAGTAATTGGGGCCTAGTGTGGTTGTGTACGTGTGATATACATACACTTTTTTGGGATCATATTTTCTATTCCGCTATTTAATCAAAAACCTTTGGGGATCAGTTAAATTGGGGGATAGTCTGTGTTGGTACGTGTGAGAGAGATCCACCTTTCCAAGTTGTTGGGGTTCATCTCATACTTCTGAAGGTTTGAGGGTGCTGCCTGTTCCATACTCCCCCTACTCCTAGCCTTTTAGGGGTACAAACAATAGTAATTGGGGCCTAGTGTGGTTGTGTACGTGTGATATACATACACTTTTTTGGGATCATATTTTCTATTCCGCTATTTAATCAAAAACCTTTGGGGATCAGTTAAATTGGGGGATAGTCTGTGTTGGTACGTGTGAGAGAGATCCACCTTTCCAAGTTGTTGGGGTTCATCTCATACTTCTGAAGGTTTGAGGGTGCTGCCTGTTCCATACTCCCCCTACTCCTAGCCTTTTAGGGGTACAAACAATAGTAATTGGGGCCTAGTGTGGTTGTGTACGTGTGATATACATACACTTTTTTGGGATCATATTTTCTATTCCGCTATTTAATCAAAAACCTTTGGGGATCAGTTAAATTGGGGGATAGTCTGTGTTGGTACGTGTGAGAGAGATCCACCTTTCCAAGTTGTTGAGGTTCATCTCATACTTCTGAAGGTTTGAGGGTGCTGCCTGTTCCATACTCCCCCTACTCCTAGCCTTTTAGGGGTACAAACAATAGTAATTGGGGCCTAGTGTGGTTGTGTACGTGTGATATACATACACTTTTTTGGGATCATATTTTCTATTCCGCTATTTAATCAAAAACCTTTGGGGATCAGTTAAATTGGGGGATAGTCTGTGTTGGTACGTGTGAGAGAGATCCACCTTTCCAAGTTGTTGGGGTTCATCTCATACTTCTGAAGGTTTGAGGGTGCTGCCTGTTCCATACTCCCCCTACTCCTAGCCTTTTAGGGGTACAAACAATAGTAATTGGGGCCTAGTGTGGTTGTGTACGTGTGATATACATACACTTTTTTGGGATCATATTTTCTATTCCGCTATTTAATCAAAAACCTTTGGGGATCAGTTAAATTGGGGGATAGTCTGTGTTGGTACGTGTGAGAGAGATCCACCTTTCCAAGTTGTTGGGGTTCATCTCATACTTCTGAAGGTTTGAGGGTGCTGCCTGTTCCATACTCCCCCTACTCCTAGCCTTTTAGGGGTACAAACAATAGTAATTGGGGCCTAGTGTGGTTGTGTACGTGTGATATACATACACTTTTTTGGGATCATATTTTCTATTCCGCTATTTAATCAAAAACCTTTGGGGATCAGTTAAATTGGGGGATAGTCTGTGTTGGTACGTGTGAGAGAGATCCACCTTTCCAAGTTGTTGGGGTTCATCTCATACTTCTGAAGGTTTGAGGGTGCTGCCTGTTCCATACTCCCCCTACTCCTAGCCTTTTAGGGGTACAAACAATAGTAATTGGGGCCTAGTGTGGTTGTGTACGTGTGATATACATACACTTTTTTGGGATCATATTTTCTATTCCGCTATTTAATCAAAAACCTTTGGGGATCAGTTAAATTGGGGGATAGTCTGTGTTGGTACGTGTGAGAGAGATCCACCTTTCCAAGTTGTTGGGGTTCATCTCATACTTCTGAAGGTTTGAGGGTGCTGCCTGTTCCATACTCCCCCTACTCCTAGCCTTTTAGGGGTACAAACAATAGTAATTGGGGCCTAGTGTGGTTGTGTACGTGTGATATACATACACTTTTTTGGGATCATATTTTCTATTCCGCTATTTAATCAAAAACCTTTGGGGATCAGTTAAATTGGGGGATAGTCTGTGTTGGTACGTGTGAGAGAGATCCACCTTTCCAAGTTGTTGGGGTTCATCTCATACTTCTGAAGGTTTGAGGGTGCTGCCTGTTCCATACTCCCCCTACTCCTAGCCTTTTAGGGGTACAAACAATAGTAATTGGGGCCTAGTGTGGTTGTGTACGTGTGATATACATACACTTTTTTGGGATCATATTTTCTATTCCGCTATTTAATCAAAAACCTTTGGGGATCAGTTAAATTGGGGGATAGTCTGTGTTGGTACGTGTGAGAGAGATCCACCTTTCCAAGTTGTTGGGGTTCATCTCATACTTCTGAAGGTTTGAGGGTGCTGCCTGTTCCATACTCCCCCTACTCCTAGCCTTTTAGGGGTACAAACAATAGTAATTGGGGCCTAGTGTGGTTGTGTACGTGTGATATACATACACTTTTTTGGGATCATATTTTCTATTCCGCTATTTAATCAAAAACCTTTGGGGATCAGTTAAATTGGGGGATAGTCTGTGTTGGTACGTGTGAGAGAGATCCACCTTTCCAAGTTGTTGAGGTTCATCTCATACTTCTGAAGGTTTGAGGGTGCTGCCTGTTCCATACTCCCCCTACTCCTAGCCTTTTAGGGGTACAAACAATAGTAATTGGGGCCTAGTGTGGTTGTGTACGTGTGATATACATACACTTTTTTTGGATCATATTTTCTATTCCGCTATTCAATAAAAACCTTTCTAGGGCAAGATCTTAAATTACAGAAATATGAGGAGACCGTCAAATAAGGGCCGTGGCCTGGGTCGTGGTGCTGCTGGTAGAGCTCCTGTTGCAAGGAGAGGACATGGTCGATCTGTGCCAGCTACACGCACAAGTGAAACACCTTCCTCAAGTGTGAGTAGGCGACAGAACCTGCATCAGTATTTGGTAGGGCATCAAACGCCCCTAGAAGTGATGAGGCCAGAACAAGTTGAGGCGATAGTAGATTGGTTTGCTGCTGACAGTGCCTCCAGTTCCTTCACATTGTCTCCCACCCAGTCTACTGCAGAAAGGTCAGAGTTGGCACCTGCAGCCAATGTCCAACCGTCTTTCACCTCACCCCCTTGCAAATCAGGCCAGCAGTCTGAGCCCCAAGCCATACAGCAGTCTCTTATTCTTTTTGAGGACTCTGTCAGCAGGGTTTCCCAGGGCCATCCACCTAGCCCTGCCCCAGAAGTGGAAGAGATTGAGTGCAGCGATGCCCAACCACTTATTTCTCAAGATGAGTACATGCAAGGATCATCGCAGCACGTCTCCGATGATGACGAAACGCAGGTGCCAACTGCTGCGGCGTTCAGCATTGTGGAGACCGACAAGGAGGGCAGGGGTGAAGACTGGGTGGAAGATGATGTGGAGGACGATGAGGTCCTCGACCCCACATGGAATGAACGTCATGCAGGTGAACTGAGTAGTTTGGAGGAAGAGGCGGTGGTCGCACAGAGCCACCAGCACAGCAGAAGAGGGAGCAGGGTGCAGAAGCGGAGCGGCCGTGCCCTAGACACTACGCCCGCTACTGCCCAACGCAGCAAGGGAACGAGCGCACCAAAGTCAGCTCAAAGGAGTTCTCTAGCGTGGAAGTTCTTTAGAAAATGTGCTGATGACAGGACACGAGTGGTTTGCACCCTGTGCAATCAGAGCTTGAAGCGAGGCATGAACCTTCTCAACCTGAGCACAACCTGCATGATCAGGCATCTAAGTGCAAAGCACGAGCTGCAGTGGAGTACACACCTTCAAAACCAAGAAACGTCTCTGGCTCATCCTGCTTCCTCTTCTGCTGCAGTCTCGGCCGCTCCAGCCACATCTGTAGTGATACCGGCACCTGCCACCCCGCAAACAGACGATCTGTCAGCAACACCACCACCTGGGTCACCAACAACCATCTCCACAATGTCCCGTGGAAGCGTTCAGCTTTCCATCTCCCAAACACTTGAGAGGAAGAGGAAGTACCCCCCTACCCACCCGCGATCCCTGGCCCTGAATGCCAGCATTTCAAAATTATTGGCCTTTGAAATGCTGTCATTCCGTCTGGTGGAGACGCACAGTTTTAAAAACCTTATGTCGGTGGCTGTCCCACAGTACGTCGTGCCCAGCCGCCACTACTTTTCCAGGCAAGCCATCCCTTCCCTGCACAACCAAGTGGGGGAAAAAATCAGGTGTGCACTGCGCAACGCCATCTGTGCCAAGGTCCACCTAACTACGGATACGTGGACCAGTAAGCACGGTCAGGGGCGTTATATCTCCCTAACGGCACACTGGGTAAATGCAGTGGCGGATGGGCCTGAGGCGGATAACAATTTGGCGCATGTCCTTCCACCACCGAGGATTGCAGGGCGCTTCAGTTTGCCTCCTGTTCCTAACTCCTCCTACTCCGCTTCCTCATCCTCTACCGCCTCCTCATCCGGACAGCGTAACACCTTCACCACCAACTTCAGCACGGCCAGGGGTAAACGACAGCAGGCAGTTTTACAACTTGCCTGTTTGGGGGACAAACCACACACCGCGCAGGAGTTGTGGAGGAGCATGGAACAGCAGACAAATGAGTGGTTGCTGCCAGCGAGCCTCAAGCCCGGCCTGGTGGTGTGCGATAACGGGCGAAATCTCATAGCAGCTCTGGGCCTAGCCGGTTTGACGCACATCCCTTGCCTGGCGCATGTGCTGAATTTGGTGGTGCAGAGGTTCCTTAAAAACTACCCCGATATGTCAGAGCTGCTGCAGAAAGTGCGGGCCGTTTGTGCGCACTTTCGGCGTTCTCACCCTGCTGCTGCTCGCCTGGCAGCGCTGCAGCGTAACTTCGGCCTTCCCGCTCACCGCCTCATATGTGACGTGCCCACAAGGTGGAACTCCACCTTGCACATGCTGGAAAGACTGTGCGAGCAGCAGCAGGCCATAGTGGAGTTTCAGCTGCAGCACGCACGCGTGAGTCGCTCTGCGGAACAGCACCACTTCACCACCAATAACTGGGCCTCCATGCGAGACCTGTGTGCCTTGTTGCGCTGTTTTGAGTACTCCACCAACATGGCCAGTGGCAATGACGCCGTTCTCAGCTTAACTATCCCACTTCTATGCCTCCTTGAAAAAACAATTCGGGCGATGATGGAAGAGGATGTGGCACAGGATGAGGAGGAGGAGGAGGATGAAGAGGTAACATTTCCAAGGCTTTCAGGGCAGTCATTCGCAAGGGGCTCCGAGGGTGGGTTCCTGCACACGCAAACGCCAGGGACGCAATTGTCCAGCAGGGGCACAGTTCTGGAGGATGAGGAGGATGAGGAGGAGGAGGAGCTGGAGGAGGAGATGGAACCATGTTCACAGCAGGGTGGCACCCAGGCCAGCTCATGGCCATCACTGGTGCGTGGCTGGGGGGATACAGAGGACACGGACCATACACCTCCCACAGAGGACAGCCTTTCGTTGCCTCTGGGCAGCCTGGCACACATGAGCGATTACATGCTGCAGTGTCTCCACAACGACCGCCGAGTTGCCCACATTCTAACTTGTGCTGATTACTGGGTGGCCACGCTGCTGGATCCCCGTTACAAGGACAACGTACCGTCCTTAATTCACTCACTGGAGCGCGATCGCAAGATGCGCGAGTACAAGCGCACGCTGGTAGACGCCATGCTGCTGGCATTCCCATCTGACAGCGGGGCCACAGTGGAAGCACAAGGCAGAGGAGGAGGAGGAGGAGGTCGCCAACGCAACCAGGGCACCGCCAGCACCTCAGAAGGCAGGGTTAGCATGGCCGAAATGTGGAAAAGCTTTGTCAGCACGCCACAACAAACAGCAGCACCAGCAGCTCAGATGGAACGTCTTAGCAGGAGGCAGCATTTTACCAACATGGTGGAGCAGTATGTGTGCACACGCCTACATGTAGTGAATGACGGGTCTGCCCCCTTCAACTTCTGGGTCTCCAAATTGGGCACATGGCCTGAGCTTGCCCTTTACGCCTTGGAGGTGCTGGCGTGCCCTGCAGCCAGTGTATTATCTGAACGGGTATTTAGCACGGCTGGGGGCGTTATAACAGACAAGCGCAGCCGCCTGTCCAGAGACAATGTGGACAAGCTCACGTTCATTAAAATGAACCAGGCATGGATCCCACGGGACTTTTCCGTACCTTATGCAGAATAGCAATGGATACCGACCTTACCCACCCATTGTTCCATTTTTGCTCTTTCTCACTCTTTTGGGGTGTACCCTCATTTAAAATTTGTGAAAAGAAGCAGTGTTGGCTACCTCGTCCTCCTCCTCAGGGCCAGATTAATGTAGGGGCTATTGGAGCTGCAGCTCCAGGCCCCTACCTTTTATATAGGCCCCGGGTTGGCCATATTCACTGTTACCGCTCTTCTGTCACTTGTAAACACAGAAGTCTGGCTTCTATGCTCGCTTCCCCAGGCAGCACCCTCAGAACCTCCCCACACAGCGTGAAGGCCGGACAAGGAGGGACAGTTGGCGATGCATGGATGTGTTTATGGGCTTCAGAGACAGCATCCCATGTTGAATTAGGCATGCATGGCTGCACCCTTCCTCCTCTGGGTGCATGGCAAGGCACGGCCCTAAGGCCCTTCAAAATCCTCAGCACCAAGCCCATGATGCTGTTAATCCGGCCCTGGTCCTCCTCCACCGCCGCTTCCACCTACACCGCCCATAGGTGTGCGCAGCCTATTGCATTAAGGTGTGCACCCCAAAGTTGAAATACACATGCATGTGTTTGCCAGCAGGGAGAGTAATGTATCGGGGCCATGTACCTGTAGGCAAGGAGAAATAGAGCAGAGCAGGTCCCAGGGAGATCTTTCCCATCTCCTCACTGGCAATGCTATGTGCCCTAGGTGATTAGGGTGTGCCCAGGCACACCCAGCACACCCTGTGCGCACGCCTATGTCACCGCCACATCCACCACCACCTCAACCTCCCTCCTACTCCATATGGGCCTCGTCCTTCAGAGATGAAGAAGAACATTGTTTTATTTTTCTGTTTTTTTTTGTTGTTTTAAGTTATTTCCCTATCCACATTTGTTTGCAGAGCACTTGCCATGCTCTTAATTACGTTTTGCTGCCATTTGCAGCACTCTAGCCCTTTCCTTTGGTGTTTTAGAGCCATTTTAGTGCCTTAAAGTTCGGGTCCCCATTGACTTCAATGGGGTCCGGTGTCCGGGAAAAGTTCGGTAAAAGTCCGGGACACGGACCCGGACTTTTTTTTAAAGTTCGGCCGAACCCGTCGAACACGGACATCTAGGTGTCCGCTCAACCCTATTTAGGACTAATAATATTAGCTTAAGACATATAAAACTATAAATGTCCTTCAGTAGTAGAAGTATATATATATATTTATCATCCTGGGGTCCATGGACGATCCCACAAAATCTTTAACTGTTGGGAGGAATGCATGATCTGAAATTTCTACATCATCTGGGTTACATTTTTCCTCCAAGCTATGTTTGGAAATGTTCACACCTTAAGATGTGAATACATTGAAGTCAATTAAGCGTTGTGCAAAGTACACAAATGCTATGCCCTAGATACCAGCTTTCATCTACGTTGCTTAATAGGTGTTTACAAGAACAATCATTATTTAGTAAGCTAGGCTGAACTGTCACTAAATTCCTTCAAAATTGCAAAACTGTGCCACTGTGCTGGAGCAGAAAGCAAAAGTCTCCCTTCAGTAATGCTACTGATGGAATGAAAGGCAATAACATTTTATACCATCATGCACAGCACCCACCCAAGGGAGCTAGAGTTCCTCTACATTCGTGAACCCAGGTGAAAAGTGGCAAAAATTTAGATTGCCAAGCAGTCACTTCTAATCTCATGTTACTTAGACTGTGCAGTATGTCTAACGTACTGAAGTGGAAAACTGTAAATGTTACAGCAAGCTATTAACCTTACTAGTCAACCACAACCTTTAGTTTCCTGCGCTTTCTTTCTTTAAAATGCTGTTCCAATTTTCCTCCCTTTGGAGCAATTTTAGAAGAGCAGAAGAGCTCTGCAGATCTTAAGTATTTGCTAAAAAGCTGAAGTCATGCCTATCTGTTTCTGAGGGCTTGGCTTCTAAGAATGCTGTAAACATATCTGCACGTTATAATTAACAGAAGAACTTGGCTCAGATATTCCAACTCTAAGTATTTTAATGGTTCAGTTAAGTGTAAAATTAGGTGACAGGAACTAACAAAAAAAAAAAGTAAATTATTTTCAAAATGGTTTGTGTCTTGTTTGTGTTTAAAACGTTAAAAGAAGCCAGTGTAAACCTTCTATCTAGCTTAGTTGCAGTTTAACAGAGTATATCTAATTGTACGCTCTCACCAGTGGTCAAGGAAATTGAATATTTAGCTAAGCGAATCAGGATATAAACTGTAACCATTTGGCAAAGGTTAGGTGGGAAATGAAGCAGATTTCCATTCTTGATAATAGAACACCATCAAGACTGTTTCAGGCTGTGTTTTTACATTTTAGATGTCAGCACATGTACAAGAGAAGCCATATACGGTAGTTATCTAAGTCAGCCTTTTTCAACCAGGGTGCCCAGGCAGGGGGGTCTCTCTGTATGGTTCAAGGGGGGGCGCTCACTCATCTCCTCCCTTTTCTGACCTGCTCCGCAGCATGCTCAGATAAGTATCTGGTATGGGGGGTACCCCTCCAAATTTTAAAATTTTGCCGAAGGGCCTTGTATGGACCTAGAGGAGGACTCCATGCCATTTTTTTTCACAAATTTTTTTTGACGACAATTCTTTTTTTTTTTTTACATTCAGCTGATGACTCATCGGTTAACATGTTTTAAAAAAATGCAGAATGCACAGCAAAAAGCACTGCTGAAATGCTCAAAAGCAACATACATAGATGTGAATAAAACCTTAGACTTCAATGTATCAAAAACGTGTATTGAAAAATGCAAAATGCACCTGGTTTATGCATGAACTGCAACATGTATAGTGGAACCATAGATGTGAACCAGGCCTTAGGCTCTGCTGAGTTTGTAGAGGCCAAACTTCTGACAGCCTTAAAGCGGAGTTCCAGCCTTTTCTGTGTTTATTAAAAGTCAGCAGCTACAAAAAGTGTAGCTGCTGACTTTTAATAAACACACACTCACCTGTCCCACTGTCCCGCGATTCGGCCGCCCAAAGCCTTGATCTTCTCCCTCGGGTCTCGGCGGTGCCGGCATCGCTGGTGTGGGCACCCGGCTGTGACAGTTTGCGGCTTCACAGCCAGGTACGCACTGTGCATACACGAGTTGCGCTGCGCTTCTTGATTGGCCGGAAATCTTCTGGGACCTCTAACATGTCCCAGAAGATTGCAGGGAGGGAGGGGGAGAGGAGAACTTCCGCTCAGGGCGCCGCGGCGCTCCGAGCGGAAGTGGGAGCGGGTACCTGTCAAAACTAGGTACCCGCTCCCCCCCCCAAAAAAATGACATGCCAAATGTGGCATGTCGGGGTTAGGACTACCTAAAGCGTAAGTTCTTCTTTTGGGTGGAACTTTAAAACAGAATTAAACCCTCCTATCCTTTACAGACAAGGAAGCTGCTTCTATTTGATCTGCAACTGCCATGGTGCTGCACATGTAATCAGAATTTCGTTCTGTATGGTATACACTATGACTATGATGTTTTAATGTAATCATTTTTTATCATGTAATTCAATAAAATTTTGTAAAAAAATGTATACCAATCCTGTGAAGAGTCAGTTCTCAAAGGCATATTTAAAGTCCATTTTTTCTGTTCTAATCTTGTGTATGTCTGTTTTTTGAAATCATTAAATTGATGGGTTTAGTTCTTTATGATTTACTGCTGTTCAGGGGCTCTGGGCTTGAGCAAAATAGCAGCCTTGGGCAAGAAGAAACAGGAACAATGCTGGGGGCAATTTACAGCACACTCATTTTGGTAGCATAATTATTCACGTGGAATGTATGTTCCTTGCTAAAGAACATTATTTTTTGTCAAGCTATTCTGGGTAAAGTTCTGCTTTAAGTTTGAATGAAAACATTTCTTTCATTTACAGTATATATTTTTTTCAACTCCACCTTTTTATCAAAAAAACCTGTGCTCCAGGGATGATATATTTTGCATACTTATATCAGGCAAGCTTGGCACAATGCAAGTATGCATATGTGATACCTGATTGTCCTCTGTGGGAGCTAAAAACTATGCAGTAGGCCAAATTACTACAGTGGGGGTCATGATCTTGTGTCGCACGGCTTCCCCGGCATCGTGTCATTGTGTCGAGGTTGCTCCCTCGGCATGGCTGCCATTTAGAAAACACCTTGCATATTTCTCAGATAAGATGAAAGCATTGTCGGGGTGGTAAACTGTGAGAGCTAGTAAATACTGCTACACTGATACATTACTTGTAATGCACGCAGTTAACATAAAAAATATAACTGATTTTACATTCACTTTAATGGAAAAGCAGTTTTTTTTTAAGAGCAATTACTTTAAACAAGAAAAATAAATCAGTGAGGTACCAATGCTACCAAGAAAAACTGTAGAAAACTAAATATGGTCATTCAGTTTAGTCATTGCCTGTTTCCAGATTTAGGCTAACCCCACAGGCTCAATAGAAAAGAAGCAGTATCTCTGCTTTCTCCATAGCCAAGCACAATAAATCCTTCTAGGCAGGTTTGAGGACGATTAAAGGATGATTAGTGGGGAGGGGGGGGGGAAGAGAAGGGATGGGCCCCAGTGCACATGGATTGGTTGATGCTGAGGGAGAGAGAAACCTTTCCACGTGGGGGGTCTGCTGGTGAATGGGGCAGAGGGTACACAAGAATGCTGGTGTGTGGAGAGGAAGAGAGAAACTTTTACTCTGCTGCGGCTAAGCAGCAGAGCTGGAGTCTTTTTTTTTTGGATGTTGGAGCTGGATCAGCTGCCTGGTGACCCGAGCTGCATGTCTGGGGTGTCGGGCAATGGGAGTTGCTTGCACCTTATGCCAACGGTGAGTGGGCTGGCTGGGATTTGTTGCACCTTGCCCCCCCCCATATACACCCCAGATCCTCCCTCCTCTTGCATACTCACTGGGTCTGCTACCCATATACACCCTGGTTCTGTCCTCCACTGCTCCCCTACACTGTGGGTTTGGTCCCCCCTCTATATACACCCTGGCCCTAGGTCCCCCCGTGTACATCCCGGATCCTGTTCTATCTATTGCGGGGATTCAGCTCGGTGGCGGGTGTGGATGACCCCTTTGGGGGGATTCGTTACACAGGGAGATAGCCGAGAAGTGGTTGCAAACAACAGTTTGGTTTATTCATGCAATTTTCTTCACACAAGTGCAAGCGTCAAAAACATAAAAATAAAAATAAAACACAAAATAAATCCTTGCCACTGTGGGCGGCTACCTTCTCACACACAGGAACCTACCTAAGGAAGTCTGTCTCCAACCTACTGTTGGGCAGACTTTGCTGATCCTACAGCAGACACTCCATAGTCCATGTTTTTTCTTCACACAACAAATGTCCATTGAACATGTCCCTTTTCCTCTTCACATTGAACATGTCCCTTTGCTTGTCTCTTCACATAGAAATAGTTCATTTTCTCACCTTGAGAAGTCTTCACACTTTTTACCCTCCTCAGCGCACATCGCTCCAGGAGGTCTTCTCCCATGCTCACACAGCGTCGGGAGGCACACATCTGACTGTCCTCCTCTCCCCAGCTTCACACAGCGTCAGGAGGCAGCAATCCTTCTCCCAGGCTTCACACAGCGTCGGGAGGCACACATCTGACTGTCCTCCTCTCCCCAGCTCACACAGCGTCAGGAGGCAGCAATCCTTCTCCCAGGCTTCCTTTGGACAAATTATAGAGGCCTTAACTTCCTATTTCCGAACAGCTGAAGGCCTTTCAACTTCCTTAAGCCATCCTGGCTACCTTTTCAGCCGACACCCTATAGTAATTGGTGAATTGTCTAACCCAAGCAGAAGTGTATCTCCTGTCTGTGACAACATTCACAGATTTACCTGACTAGATTTTCTGTCTGCTTGAGAAAGCTGATTTGTGACATTGTCCAACTCAACCTGCAGTTGGTTTGCCTTCTCTGACAGCTTAGCACACAATCGGTCACCTTCTGACACCTTGACTTGCGATTCCTGCAGCTGTGCCTCTACTTTTTTTCTCTTGTGTTCAGAATCTCCTTTTCCCTGCATAAGAACCTTCACCTCATTGGCTAGTTCCTGGGAATGAGAATGTAATTCTGCCACACAGGCTTCTTTCTCCTTTAACTGCTGCTGGACACGTTGGGCTTCATCTTTCCAACTTTCACAGTCCGTACTTAATTCAGCTACCACATTGCTCAAAGTGGTGAGCTCATACACAGTACTCAGTAATTTAGCCTCTCTCTCATTTTTCCCCTTGTAGCTGAGAGACAATGTCGTTTTCAGAGCGACATTCTGTTCCTGCACATCCTGCAGGTCTATTTTTGTAGCTTCCAAAGACTGAAGACTTTTTTCCAGCTGATTACGCAACTCCAACACATCCATTCTTTGCTTCTGCAAAGTCTGAATTTCAATTTCCTTTTCCATGAGGATGGTATCTTTCTCCATTATAGTCTCTCCACGTTTTTGTAACTCGGAAAAAAGAAGAGCAGTGGATTCTTCCCACTGTAACACCTGAGCCTGCAAGTTTCTATGCTCCATCCTAAGCAACTCCAGGGCTCGTTCCTTTTCTTCCATTTTCCGTTGCAAGGCATCCAGCTCAGCCCTGCACACATACTCGGTTTCCTCCAAACCGATGACCTCCATTTGCTGCTGGCGTCTCTGTTTCCAGCCTGCCATGCTCTCTTGGTGAGCCTTTTGTTGAGCTGCAAAGTTCCGCTGAAAATATGCATTTGCCTGAGTGTTGCTAGGGACAACAACCTTTCTCTTTAGCAGACTTTGTTCAGGCATGGATGGGGCTCGTTCAGGCGGTAACATCCCCTCCATCCATAGAATCCGGTCTCTCATTTCAGCTATCTTTGCATCTTTCAGGCGTTTTGATCGCCCCATCTTCAATAATTCCACAATAAATTTTTCACAGTCCAGCAAAAAATTTTGAGACCACTTTCTCTTCAAAGCCAGCATCTTTTCTCTCTCTTGCAGGATCTCCTTTCCTGCAGACACAGTTTGTGCCGTCTCATGCACCAGACACAACAAAGTCCATCAAAAATTTTGAGACCACTGTCTCTTTAAAACAAGTAGTTTTTTCCTCTCTTTCAGGATCTTCTCTCCTGCACACACAGATTGTGCAATCTCATGCACCAGACAAAGTTCATATAACATATGCACTTCTTTGCAGGGATCTCTGCTTCTGCCCAATGCATACCTCCACCATATGTGGGATTGATTCAGCTCGGTGGCGGGTGTGGATGACCCCTTTGGGGGGGTTAGTTACACAGGGAGATAGCCGAGAAGGGGTTGCAAACAACAGTTTGGTTTATTCATGCAATTTTCTTCACACAAGTGCAAGCGTCAAAAACATAAAAATAAAAATAAAACACAAAATAAATCCTTGCCACTGTGGGCAGCTACCTTCTCACACACAGGAACCTACCTAAGGAAGTCTGTCTCCAACCTACTGTTGGGCAGACTTTGCTGATCCTACAGCAGACACTCCATAGTCCATTGAACATGTCCCTTTTCGTCTTCACATTGAACATGTCCCTTTGCTTGTCTCTTCACATAGAAATAGTTCATTTTCTCACCTTGATAAGTCTTCACACTTTTTACCCTCCTCAGCGCACATCGCTCCAGGAGGTCTTCTCCCATGCTCACACAGCGTCGGGAGGCACACATCTGACTGTCCTCCTCTCCCCAGCTTCACACAGTGTCAGGAAGCAGCAATCCTTCTCCCAGGCTTCACACAGCGTCGGGAGGCACACATCTGACTGTCCTCCTCTCCCCAGCTCACACAGCGTCAGGAGGCAGCAATCCTTCTCCCAGGCTTCACACAGTGTCGGGAGGCACACATCTGACTGTCCTCCTCTCCCCAGCTTCACACAGCATCAGGAGGCAGCAATCCTTCTCCCAGGCTTCCTTTGGACAAATTATAGAGGCCTTAACTTCCTCATTCCGAACAGCTGAAGGCCTTTCAACTTCCTTAAGCCGTCCTGGCTACCTTTTCAGCCGACACCCTATAGTAATTGGTGAATTGTCTAACCCAAGCAGAAGTGTATCTCCTGTCTGTGACAACATTCACAGATTTACCTGACTTCCTGTCACACTATATATACATTTTTTTAAATTATTTTTTATTTACATTTTTGTACCTGAAGTAGTCATAGGAGAAGATGGAGTTAAAGCAGGAGCCCAGGCTTATGTAGAAGTCCCAGATCCACCGCATTCCCTTGGGAGAAGAGGACGAACATACAGCCCAGGCAACTCTCCCGCTCCATCCTCAACCCGTACACCTCCGCTGCGTCCAGCTCCTGCTGAGAGCAATGCCAGTCCGCCCACACTGATGGGGAGAGGCTAGGGAGGGGAATAGGCTGCTGGGTTCCTTACCACCTCACCCTCTGCTGAGGCCTGACCTCCCCCCGCAGACCTCTCCCACACCATGTAGATGGGCTCCAAAGGGAAGAAGACGAGCTTGGCAGCGATGCGCCTCAGGCACGGTATGCAGCAGAAGAGCAAACACAGCTCCCTGCTCTGTCTTTGAGGAGGAGGGGGACAGTGGCTGCCTGAGAAGAGGAGCCTGGTGCCCTGACTATATCACTCACACGAGGCCTGGACACTGGAATCCTGCCCGGCCTGCTGCCTGATTTCGGGTAAACCACAGAGACCAGTTGGAGGAGAGAGAAGGATCAGCCAGCTGGCGCCCAGAGCTGCATGTCCAGTGCGTCAGACAAAAGGAGTTGCAGTGAGTAGGCTGGCGGCAGCCCAGGCGCCAGGACCTGGCGCCTGGGGTTTGTCGAGCCCTGATTAAAACTACAACTTTCTATTGCACACCTATAATCAAATATATATATTTTCTGTTGTTCTAGAAAATCCTTGCTGAAAGAAATACAGCTGCTGATGCTAGTTATTTGGTTGCCAAACTGAGCTAAGTAATTTGTGAGTGTAACATGACAATGCCTCCTCACTGCCTGTCAAACGCCCTCTTAAAAGCCATCCACTATGGATCACTCTTCTGTAAATGAACCCATAGAGGTTTTGGTTTGCTGGCCAATCAAGCAAATTGATTCCATGATCATTAAACTAGGCATTGGTACTTTTGGCAGTGTGGGCAAGTACTGCTGGAAAATTAAGTCAGCATCTCCATAAAGCTGGTCAGCAAAGGGAAGTATGAAGTGCTCTAGAATTTCCAGGTAGAGGGCTCCGCTGACTTTGGACTTGATAAAACACCAGTGGAATACCAACACCAGCAGATGACATGGCTCCCCGAATCATCACTGACTGTGGAAACGTCCCGCTGGACCTCTTGCAACATGGATTCTGTGACTCTCCACTCTTCCTCCAGAATCTGGGACCTTAATTTCCAAATTAAATGCAAAATTTACTTTCATTCGAAAAGAGGATTTTGGACCACTGAGCAACAGTCCAATCCTTTTTCTCCTTAGCCCAGGTAAGACGCTTTTCACATCATCTCTGGTTCAAGAGTGGCTTGAAACAAGGAATGTGAAAGTTGTAGCCCATGTCCTGGATACGTTTGTGTTTCGTGGCTCTTAAAGCACTGACACCAGCCATAGTCCACTCCTTGTGAATCTCCCCCAAATTCTTGAATGGCCTTTGCTTCACAATTCTTTCAGAGCTGTGGTTATCCCTGTTGTTTGTGCACCTTTTTTTACCACGTTTTTTCCTTCCACCCAACCTTCCATTAACCACTGCAATACCGGGCCATTTCACTCCCTTCTTGTTCAGGCCAATTTTCAGCTTTTAGAGCTCTCATACTTACATATAGTTACATAGTAGGTGAGGTTGAATAAAGACAATAGTCCATCCAGTTCCACCTGTGTAGGTGTGTGTGGCTGTAATCATCTCGCATACCCCTGAATGTTCTGATCCTTGAGATGTACGTCTAGTAGTCTTTTGAAAGCCACCATACTACCTGCAGAAACCACCTCTTGTGGTAGAGAATTCCACAATCTTGTAGCCCTAACAGTAAAGAACCCCCCACGTTGCCTGAGGTTAAAACGCTTCTCCTCTATTTGCATTGTATGCCCCTGAGTCCTCATGCAATCCCTTCGACTGAACAGCTTTTTTTCTAAGCCTAGATCCCCATTGAGATATTTAAAAATTGCTATCATGTCCCCCCTCAGGCGTCTCTTCTCCAGGGAGAATAAATCAAGCGATTGCAGACGCTCCTCATAACCAAGGTCCTCCAATCCCCTAATTAGTTTAGTTGCCGTTCTCTGGACCCTCTCCAGCTCAAACACATCCCTTCTGAGGACTGGTGACCAGAACTGGACAGAATACTCCAGATGAGGTCAGACCAGAGTTTTATAAAGTGGAAGGATTATAGTCTTATCCCTGGAATACATCCCTTTCTTTATGCATGCTAATATTCTGCTAGCCTTGGCAGCTGCCGCTTGACATTGCATGCTGTTGCCTAGTCTATCATCAACCAAGACTCCCAGATCCTTCTCCATTTTTGATTCTCCCAGGGGTTCCCCTCCTAACGTGTATTGTGCTTTTATGTTTCTAGTCCCCAAGTGCAAAACCTTACATTTCTCCACGTTAAACCTCATTTGCCATGTCGTTGCCCATTCCGTTATTTTGTCCAGGTCATTCTGTAGGATACCTGCTTCATGCTGTGCTGTTATTGCCCTGCCTAATTTTGTGTCATCTGCAAAAACTGATAATGAACTACTGATCCCGTCCTCAACCCTGTTTATGAATAAATTGAACAAAGTTGGTCCTAGGACTGAGCCTTGGGGGACCCCGCTTACTACCTCAGACCAGTCTGAGTATGCGCTGTTTATTACCACCCTTTGGACATGCCCTTTTAGCCAATTCCGTATCCAAGAGCAAACCCTGCTGTCGATACCTGCAGACCTTATTTTATAAAATAAGCGCTTATGGGGAACTGTATCAAACGCCTTAGCGAAATCTAGGTACACCACATCCACTGGTTTGCCTCTATCTAGCTCACAGCTCACCTCCTCGTAGAATGTTAAGAGATTGGTTTGACAAGAACGCCCATTTGTAAACCCGTGCTGGTTACTACTGATGATGCTGTTGTCTTTAGCAAACTCTACGATATAGTCCCTTATCATCCCCTCCAGAAGTTTACATACTACTGATGTCAGACTGACAGGCCTATAATTTCCCGGTATATGCCTCTGACCCTTTTTGAATATCGGAATTACATTTGCTTTCCTCCACTCCCCTGGTACATCTCCTGTCCTAATACTGTCCGCAAAGATCAGGAACAGTGGTCTGGATATAACCTTACTGAGTTCCTTGAGTACTCTCGGATGTACGCCATCCGGGCCTGGTGATTTGTTTGTGTTAAGTTTATCCAGCCTTTCCCTGATTTCACCCTCTGTTAGCCATAGTGGCAAGTCCTGTGTATTACTACTAACCATACAGTCATGGTCAGTGTACTCCTCCGTTTCCTGTGTAAAGACTGACGAGAAAAAAGCATTCAGCACGGTTGCTTTTTCAGTGTCCTCTGTAACCATCCTCCCATCATCGTTAATTATGTGTGCAATATGCTCTGCCCTAGGTTTTTTGCTGTTGATATACTTAAAGAATTTCTTTGGGTTTTTTTTACTATCCTCCGCTATTTGTCTCTCAAAGTCTATTTTAGCCATCTTGATTTCGTGTTTACACTTCCTATTTGCCTCCTTGTATTGGTCGAAAGCCAATACTGTGCCCTCTGATTTATATTTCCTGAAGGCCAATTTTTTTCCCCTAATAAGTTTTTTAACGCTCCGGTTTAGCCAGCCAGGTTTGGCTTTGTCCCTTCTAAATTTATTTCCCATAGGAATGCACTGCAAGATGCCTTTGCTTAATATGTTCCTAAAGCATTCCCATTTTTCCTCTGTGGTCAGGGATCCCAGGGTTCGGTCCCAGTTTACCCTTTCCATCGAGTACAATTTTGGAAAGTCTGCCCTTCTGAAGTTAAGGGTTCTTATGTTCCCCACTTGCCTTGCTATATTGTTATTTACGCTAAATGTGATCATCCTGTGATCGCTAGAGCCCAGGTTGTCCTGGACTCCTACTTCCGAGATTAGGTCTGGGTCATTAGTGATCAATAGATCCAGGATTGCGTTTTCTCTAGTAGGGGAATCCACAAACTGTGACATGTAATTATCCTGTAAGGTTTCCGTGAATAGACGGCCCTTATGTGAGTGTGTAGTCCCCTCTCCCCAGTCAATGTCGGGATAATTGAAGTCCCCCAATATGATGACTGATCCTAGCTTTGCCACTTTACCAAAAAAGTGCTAAAAATTCCTGCTCTACCTCCTCCCCTTGTTTAGGTGGCCTATAGCAAACCCCCACAATTACTTTTCCCCTTTCTCCTTCCCTATGGAGTTCTACCCATACGGATTCTAACTCCATACTCATCCCTTCCGTAATGTCACTCCTCTCAATCACCTTTACATTATTCTTGACGTAGAGACATACTCCTCCCCCTCTTTTTCCTACCCTGTCCTTCCGGTACACTGAATACCCTTGGATATTTGCCAGCCAGTCATGTGAGGGGTCGAACCAAGTCTCCGTTATTCCCACAAGGTCTATGTCATCCTCGTGTACTAACATTTCCAACTCATCCATTTTATTAGCTAGGCTCCTGGCACTAGCATATACCCCTCTTAGTTTTACGGAAGTTAAACGTGATTGGTGGTTATGTTTATTCCTGTTTGGTCTGCGGTTCTCCCGCACAGACCTACCGATTGACGCTGTGGACCTACTGTCGCTGCTGACCCTACAACTTCAGTCCTTTGTTCCCTCCTAACTGACTCTACTTCTGAGCCCTCCCCCCCGTATCCTAGTTTAAAAGCTCCTCCAACTTGGTGGCCATCTTTCTCCCCAAAAGAGCTGTACCGTCCCCATTAAGGTGCAGCCCATCCTTACTAAAGAGCCGGTAGCCGACTGAGAAGTCAGCCCAGTTCCCCAGGAACCCAAACCCCTCCTTCCTACACCAATTCCTCAGCCACTTGTTAAGTTCCCTAATCTCCATCTGCCTCTCCTGTGTGGCTCGAGGTACAGGCAGTATTTCAGAGGAAACCACCTTGGAGGTCCTTTTCCTTAATCTATTACCTAAGTCCCTGAAATCGTTCTTAAGGATCCTCCACCTACCTTTAACTTTGTCATTAGTGCCCACATGCGCCATGACCGCTGGGTCATCCCCAGCCCCGCACAACAATCTGTCTGCCATATCTGCGATATGCCGAACGTGGGCGCCCGGTAAACAACAAACTGTTCGGTTAACGAGATCTTTTTTACAGATTGCCCTCTCTGTCCTCTTGATAATTGAGTCCCCAACTACCACAACCTTTCTAACCTTTCCTGAGTTATGGCCCCCCTTCTTCCTGGAGCCGTCCCTCCCCTGGCAGCTGGGGGAGGGTGCATGCTCCAGCACTGCCACCCCTGAGTTGATATCCCCCTCAACCTGTAACTCGGCAAATATGTTAGGGTGTACCAACTCAGGACTGGCCTCCCTGACACTCCTCCCACTAACATTCCTAACAGTCACCTAGCTGCGTGCCTCTGCTGCTTGCGTCTCCTCAATTCCTCCCTCCTCTATGCTGGCCCCTGCCAGCGCCTGATGGGTAATGTCCAAGCTCCTTTCCACGTTGTAGATGCGACGCAGTCTTGCCACTGTGTTCTCTAGATCCAGGATGTGGGCTTCCAGAGCAACAAGTTGCTCACATCTTGCACAGCAGTATTCGTCCTCGATTGGTTCATCAAGAAACTCATACATGGCGCAAGAAGTGCACTGAGTGGCATCCCCAAACCTGTCGGACATTATTACCCACTACTCTATGGGGATAATGTTAACGACCTGCTCTTCCTTACCTACACTACCTCTGTCTCCCCTGGTACTAAACCTGGGGTACTCACCAGTCGCTAATATACTAACCAGTCCCTAAGATACTTACCAGTCGCAAAGATAGCAACAGACGCAAAGATATTTACCAGTCGCAAGATACACACCAGTCGCAAGATACTCACCAGTCGCAAAGATACTTACAAGTCGCAAAAAATCTCACCAGTCGCAAGATACTCACCAATCGCAAAGAATCTCTCCAGTCGCAAGATACTCACCAGTCGCAAGATACTCACCAGTCGCAAAGATACTCACCAGTCACAAAGATACTTACCAGTCACAAAGAATCTCACCAGTCGCAAGGAATCTCTCCAGTCGCAAGATACTCACCAGTCGCAGGTACTCACCAGTCGCAGATACTCACCAGATACTCACCAGTTGCAAATATACTCACCAGTCGCAGATACTCACCAGTCGCAGATACTCACCAGATACTCACCAGTTGCAAATATACTCACCAGTCGCAAGATGCTAACCCTCGCAAGATGCTAACCAGTCGCAAGATGCTCACCAGTCGCTAAGATACTCACCAGTCTCTAAAATACTCACGGTCGGTCAGTCGCAGAGCACCGTCGGTCAGTCGCAGAGCACCGTCGGTCAGACGCAGAGCACCGTCGGTCAGTCGCAGAGCAGTCTGTCAGTCGCTGACGGTCGCAAGCAAGGTCAGTCAGTCACAGATCCCTATGTGGTCAGTCAGTCCCAGATCCCTATGGTCAGTCAGTCACAGGTTTGTCAGTCAGTCAGTCCCAGATCCCTATGGTCAGTCAGTCACAGGTCTGTCAGTCAGTCAGTCAAAGGTCCCAAGCATCGTCACACAGGAATAATGACCCAGCTGCAGAGATACTCACCAGTCACCGCTGCTCCTCCTCCCCTGCTTCCGGGAACATTCACCTCCTCAATACTGTGCGGTGTCCGTCCCCCGCCGCAGCCGCCGCTCCGCCGTCCACCGCCGCAGCTTTCAGTCCCGGTCCCTCTCTGTCCCGGTCCCGCCACTCTCTGTCCCGGTCCCCTGCACCCACGCCGGCTTCTGGTGACCTAGTGCGGCTCCCCCGCACGTGTCACCCGGCTCTCCTCCACGTTCTCCTCCACACAGCTCTCCTCGCTGCTCGCACACAGCTCTCCTCGCACTTGCTGCTGCTTGCTCCTCAAGTCTTGGTTCGGTAACGGTTTGGATTGTTTTCAGCTTTTAGAGCTCTCATACTTTGAATGACAATTGCGCGCAATCATGCAACACTGTACCCAAATTACATTCTTATAATTTTTTTCACACAAATAGAGCTTTCTTTTGATGGCATTTATCACTGCTGTTTTTTTTTTTGCTAAAAAAATAAAATTTTGAAAAAAAAAAACAAAACGTTTTTCTTAGTTTCTGTCAGTAAATTCTGTAAATAAAAACTGATGTGCTCTGATGAAGTGGTGCTTATTGGCACTGATGAGGAGGCACTGAAGGGCACTTATTAGGTGGCACTAATATCCTGCACTGATGGGCACTGATATGCGGCTCTGATGAGCAATGATAGGCGGCACTGATGAGCAGGCACTGATGGACACTAAAAGGCAGCACTGATTGGCATCGCTAATTAGCATAGGCATAGATTGGTGTTACTGATGGGCTGTACTGTAATTACCTGTAAAGGTCTACGCTGACAGAGTGTGAAGCGAGGAGAGCCGATAAAGCCGTCATCGGCTCTTTACCAAGATCGGGGTCACGCCGCATCCTAGGAATGCGGTGCAACTGCGATAGCCTCGCTGCACGCCCCCGCGGGAGCGCGAGTGCGGGGTGCCGTCATATGGCGTCATCCCAGAATGAGAGCAAAAGTTTCCCATGTTCCTGGAAATTTGGTAGGGTCTGTCAGATGGGTTACCCCAAACTCATCTATGGTCTCCCTTAAGACTTTTAACAAGCACTCTTCTCTTAGTATTGATTCATTCAATTTCCACGAAGAACAAATTTTTGATGTATTGGTATACGTAGTGTCCAGAAGAGTGGATAGTGATCTGATCTAAACTACATACCGATTTGGGATGCACTGTAGGTTGCCAAATCAATAAGGTATGCAAAATAAAAAAAATAATGTATCCAACTATAAGATATATGAGGCCCCAATAAACATGTAAACTCCCTCTCATTTGAACACAATACCTGCCAGGCATCTACTAATTGTAGGGAATATAATCGCTTACGTATAACATTATTTGAAGATATGGACAAGTTAGTCTACCTCTTAGAAGAATCTAGTTTTGGGTCCAGCACAAAGTTAAAGTCTCCTCCCATTATAAGATAACCTTGCTTTACTTGTTCTAGTTTAGTCATAGTTTTCTGGAATGTCAGTTTCTGACCTTTATTTGTTAGGTGTGCATTAACTTACCAGAAGATTATATTATACAGTGAGGGAAAAAAGTGTTTGATCTCCTGCTGATTTTGTACATTTATCCACTGACAAAGAAATGATCAGTCTATCATTTTAATACTAGGTTTATTTTAAAGTGAGAGACAGAATAACAACAAAAATATCCAGAAAAACGCATTTCAAAAAAGTTATAAATTGATTTGCATTTTAATGAGTGAAATAAGTATTTGGCACCCTTTGCAAAACATGACTTAATACTTGGTGGCAAAACCCATGTTGGCAATGACAGAGGTCAGACTTTTCAACTAGTTGGCCACCAGGTTTGCACACATCCCAGGAGGGGTTTTGTCCCACTCCTCTTTGCAGATCCTTTCCAAGTCATTAAGGTTTTGACGGTGATGTTTGGTAACTCGAACCTTCAGTTCCCTCCGCATATTTTCTATGGGATTAAGGTCTGGAGACTGGCTAGGCCACTACAGGACATTAATGTGCTTCTTTTTGAGCCACTCCTTTGTTACCTTGGCCTTGTGTTTTGGGCCATTTTCACACTGGAATACCCATTCACGACCCATTTTCAATGCCCTGGCTGAGGGAAGGGGGTTCTTACCCAAGATTTGGCAGTAAACGGCCCTGTCCATTGTCCCTTGAACTTGTGAATTTGTCCTGTCCCCTTAGCAGAAAAACACCCCCAAAGCATAATGTTTCCACCTCCATGTTTGACGGTAAGGATGATGTTCTTGGGGTAATAGGCAGCATTCATTCTCCTCCAAACACGACGCGTTGAGATGATGTCCAAGAGCTTGATTTTGGTCTCATCTGCCCACAAGACTTTCACCCAGTTCTCCTCTGAATCCTTCAGATGATCATTAGCAAAACTTAGACAGGCCTGTACATGTGCTTTCTTGAGCAGGGGGGCCTCATGGATGCTGCAGGATTTCAGTCTTTCACAGTGTAGTGTGTTACCAATTGTTTTATTGGTGACTATGGTTCCATCTGGCTTGAGATCATTGACAAGATTCTCCTATGTAGTTCTGGGCTGATTCCTCACTGTTCTTATGATCATTGAAATTCCCGAGGTGAGATCTTGCATGGAGCCCCAGACCGAGGGAGATGGACAGATATTTAGTGTTTCTTCCATTTGCGAATAATCGCACCAACTGTTGTCACCTTCTCACCAAGCTGTTTCACGATGATCTTGTAACCCATTCCAGCCTTGTGTAGGTCTACAATCTTGTCCCTGACATCCTTGAACAGCTCTTTGGTCTTGGCCACCGTGGAGAGATTGCAATCTGATTGGTTGATTGCTTCTGTGGACAGATGTCTTTTATACTGGTAAGAAGCTGAGATCAGGAGCACTACCTTTAAGAGAGTGCTCCAAATCTCAGCTCGTTACTGGTATAGAAGACACCTGGGAGCCAGAAATTTTGCTAATTGATAGGGGATCAAATACTTATTTCACTCATTAAAATGCAAATCAATTTATCATTTTTGAAATGCGTTTTTCCTGGATATTTTTGTTGTTATTCTGTCTCCCGTTGTTAAAATAACCTATCATTAAAATTATAGACTGATCATTTCTTTCAAATACTTTTTCTCTCACTGTATATTCTACAAGTATCAAATATCTCCCCTCTGGGTCTTGACCTCTGAGGAGACCTGTACTAGGAGATTAGTATGAAATCACATTGCTACTCTTTGGATTTTTTCCTGAGGATTTTCACTTGTATAACACTGATTAGAATATCTTGCTATAAACTTAGTGTGTCTCGTGAAGAAATAAAACGTTCACCTTCTGCTTATGCATATGGTGCAGCACCTGCCTCCTTTTTTGAGGGATTTTAAAACTCTGAACATTCAGGTAGCAAAAGGCCAAAAAGTTAATCTCTATTGTTCTCTCCAAACTCTATGTATGAGTCCAGCCAAGACACAGTTCTCCACTGGGGGAAAATAAGTAGTGAGAGGGGGAGAGGCTGGGGGAGAGCGAGAAAAAAAATCCCACACCCCAACCAGCCCAACTCATCCATCTTCTACGCAGCACACCATAATTGGAAAAAAAGAAAGTCCGATTGCTGCAATGCAGAAAAACCCAGAGTAAAAAGAAGAAAACAACACACCAAATTGTACGAATACAAAGTTTCCAAAGAGAGTCCAAAAGTATGGGAGAAATACCCATTAACTTTCCTCTGGCGCCTACACTCGTCGCCAGGGGATGTCACTATTGGGGGTAAGGCGACAGAGATGGCTTGATATGAGCCAAGGTTTATTTTGTACTAAATTTGATTTATAACGCAGAGAGCGATGAAAGAGGAAGAGAGAAAGTAAAAAAAGAAATCAGATCCCTTTCCCAAAAAAAGAAACAAAAAACCCACTCTCATTCCCCTTTAATTTTGCTCAAACCTCTGCTCTATTTGGTCATCTCTACCTCTTTCTCCTTTTATCTCTTTTTTTTTTTTTTCTCCCTCTCTCTATTCCCTTCTCTCCTTCCCCCTCCTTTTTCCTTTCACTTCCTTTCAGTGCCGGTTCACACTATAGCGAGTGCGCCAATCGCATGTAATTCGGAGCGCACTGCTCCTTCATTACATGCGATCGGAGGTGCGGATGCGAATTCAGCCATACACTTTGTATGGCTGAATTCGCATTGTATCTGCACCAAACACGCACATGACCCTTTTTTCCAGCCGCATCAGGATTGGATCGCACAGTGGTTCACACTTGTGCGATCCGATCATGTGCGAACTGTCAGATCGCACTGCGATATGCGATCAAACTGGGGGTGTCGTTAACATTTCATTGACAGCCCCTGCGTATCGCATATGGCAGTGTGAACTGCCAGATGTGCGTTTGCGATGCGGGAATAGGCTGCGAATTTGCAGCCTTCCCGCATCGCACAAGTGGGACCCGGCACTTAGGGTCCTAAATTTTCAACCATGATGTATAAACAACCGACAGGTTTGTTTACTTATTTATTCACATAATAAAAACCCGTCTTGTAATTATAAATCAAATACAGGATATTTAACTAAGCATTTCACCCTAGCATACTAGTACTATCTACTTACCTGTGATCCAAACATGATCACTTATTACTAAAGGAATAAAAGCTGATCATTTTAAGTACCCATGCCGGTATTAAACGGTTTGTCTTAGCCCTCCAATTTCCAATTCTGCTATACAATTTGGTCTAATAAAGGAAGCTGGAAAAATTGGATTTTTGTACTTACCGTAAAATCCATTTATCTGAGTATATTGATGGACACAGCGCTCTATAAATCATAACTAGTGGGATATATTGCTTCTCCCAGGAGTAGGACTAGGCAGAACAAAAACACCTGGCTACGCCCATGGGCTGTCCTCAGCTGGTATATAACCCCCCCTCCCTCTCTACTCTAGGTAATCAGTTTAGTAGAAAGCAGTATTAGAAGTATCAGAACTCCATAGAGGGGTGGGTGCTGTGTCCGTCAAACTCAGAGAAATGGATTTTACGGTAAGTACAAAAATCCCATTTTCTGTTTCGTTCATCGAAAGACACAGCACTTTAGAAATCATAACAAGTGGGATGTCCAAAAGCAGTGCCATAAGGAAAATGAGGGGTGGGCAAAATAACTCAAAGCTAAACATAAGAGCCCTCAACCAGGGCACAGGAGCCTTAATCGGGTCACAGGAGCCTCGTCTGAAAAATAAAGGTTTAAAGAAAAAACACCTCTTAAGAGGGAACAGCCCATCTTAAACAGCAGCCTGCAAAACTTTTCAGCCAAAAGAAGCATCCACAGATGCCAAAATAGCTACCTTATAGAACTTTGTGAAGTTATGCATGGACAACCAAGTGGCCGCCTTGCAACCTTGCGATATTGAAGCTTGATGACGGAAGGCCTAATAAGCACTTAGCGCCCGAGTAGAATGCGCCATGACAGGGAAAGGTGGAACCTGACCCTTAATGGAATAAGCCTGAGTCACCGTCTGTCTGATCCATCTGGAGATGGTAGCCGAAGAAGCGGCCAGTCCTTTTCTTCGTCCATCCATAACCAAAAAGCGAGTCTGACCTCCGAAAAGATTTAGTAGCTGCCAGATACACCTCAATCACTTGAACCACATCCAAGGTATGCAAAGCAAATTCCTTGGGATGAGCCAGCTTGGACACAAGGAAGGCAACACAATGTCCTCATTCAAATGGAAGTCAGAGACAACTTTGGGCAGGAATGATGGACAGGGAGAAGAACCACTTTATCCCTATGGACCACTAAATAGGGATTGTGATAGGATAATGCTACCAATTCTGATACGCTGCAGGCCAAGGTAATAGCCACCATGAATGTCACCCTGTGGAATAGGCAAGGGAATCTCCCAAATATTTTCAAATGAGGTTTTTGAGAACTGAAAAAAACACTAAATTTAAATCCCATGGCAGCAAAAGAGACCATACAGGTGGAGCCACATGTCGAACCTGAATGAAAGTACAAACTAAAGAGTGCATGGCTAGGGGTAGACACCTGGCCCTTGATGGTACTCAAGGCCAACTTTTGATCAACGCCCTGTTAAAGAAAGGTTAAGATCCAAGCCACAGAAAAGGATTGAGAATGAGCGCCAATCGACTCATACCAAAAAATGTACGCTTTCCACGTACGATGGTATATCTTGCTGGAAGACGACTTCCTCGCCTTCACCATAGTAGGGATCACTGATCCAGACAGACCTCTATCCCTTAGTGCCTGGCTTTCAATAGCAAAGCCAATAAAACCAGCGACTGTAAAGCAGGATAGTAGATCAGAGCTTAGAACAACTGGTCTTCTCTGAGAGGAAGCCCCCAAGGGACGTTTACAGCCACTAGAATGATTGGAAGATCCTCGCTTTTGATTCCTCGCAGGAACTGCGAAAGAAGCCTTAGCCGAGGATGATACTGGCCTTACAGTGGCCCTTGGGCACCTGCATCGTCTGTTAGAGGACCCCGTGACCTCGTGACCAACTTTGGTATCCTCCTGTGGAGCCAAACCTGATATAGGAGCTGCATGTAAGACTATGCAAACAGAACTGTCTTGAAGTTGGATACCACCAGACTCAGAACCTGTATGCAAAATGAGAGAGAGAACTATCTGTGTGACAGCAGCTGGTAAAGTTTGTGCAGAGGAAGGACTACCCTGGTCAGAAAAAATCAGACCTAGGTAAATCAATTCCCTGGAAAGGAATAAGGGGGGCCTTAGGTAGTTCAGACATCATCTGAACCTTTGCAGTAACTAAATCCATACAAGGAGACTCAGAATCCATACAAGTAGATTAAAAACCTGAAAAGGACAAGCTTTGTCCCCCTTTCTGGGTACTCCCAAAATAAACATTTTGCGGATCTCCTTGACGCTAACTAAAGAAATCCACGGGGCTAGAAACCAGCGAAGATGTCCCCCCTCCCCAATAATGGGTGAGGGCAGACCTTCACGCTGAAGGAGTCTTGTCTGCTTGTCCGGGGAAGCTAACTCTAGACCAAGGTTGCTTGGAACCTCCCGGGGAAAATTCAAAATATCTATTTTGTTTATTCTCCATCCTAGAAGCACAGGCCCCCATCTGCGGCGAGGCTCCTTCCCTTTCCTTGACTGTGGCAGGATGGTGCTTCCCCCCCGTGAAACCATTTATGATGTCATCCAGGGAAGCCCCAAACAAGCGATCGCCTTGAAAGAGCAGATCAATGAGAGCTTTCTTAGAGGCTTGGTCTGCGGACCAATTCTTAAGTCACAGCACGTGCCTAATTACCACAGATGAAACAGAGTTAAGACAGCACAGGAGCTGTATCCAAAGCTACATCACAAATAAACTGCAGCCCATGGACCAACTGGTCCGCTAAATCAACATAAGCAGCGGGGACCTGCTCACCCCCCCCCCCCAATCCTGCCGCAAAAGCTTTGCCCATTCAGTTAGGGTCTGAGACACCAGGGCGTGCCACAGCCTCTGCTTTCTTGTCCTTAAAAATGGGGATTTCTCTACTGGGATCATGGTTGCTTTATTCAACCTGGAAACAGGTGGACTGGTGAACTAGCCCTCAAAAGGGTAACATACGACAAAACGTTTGGGGACCACAAAGGGTAGTTTTGGTTGTTCCCATTCCTTACAGGAAAACCTGTCAAAATAAGGCACATAAAGGAACACCTTTGGAGAACAATGGGACTTGTGCGTACCAAACGACACGTTCATGGTTACATCATCCCCATCCTCCATTTTTACACACTGCAGTGATAGGTACGTCTACCAGCGGTTTTTCATTTGCTGCTGCGACCATGGAGGAATCATCCCCACTATCGGATGGATCAGGGGGTGTGAAATGAAATCCCCCTGGACGGGCTTCATCCACGGCGGCATCAGGCTCAGAATCAGATTAGCCTGAGCAGGGGAAGGCGCAGGGGTGGGGGGGGGGGGGGGTGGTCGCTTCCTCCTGGGCCTTTGCCCACAGGCCACTTCCACATGGGAAACTAAGGACTGCAGGACCGCCGTCAGTGAAACCATGGGAAGCTGGGGTTCCGAGGGACCTGAGTGGGGGAGATGTGACCCTGAGGCTCCATAAGGAAAGGAAGACCTTGCAGTACAAAAACAATCTTTTTCGCACCACTAGAGGATCCCCTCAAGGTTTAGGGTACCTATCAGCAGACAGAGAGATAACAGGGACCTCCAGAGACTTACCCTACCGACTGGAGGAGCGCAGAGAATTCGAACCCAGCATCATCATGGACACTATCCCTGTTCATATGTCTCGGGCACAGGAAGAGGAAACTAAGGAGGAAGAGGAGGAGCTTCAGCATCCCCAGGAGGCTTCAGTTGTCTCCAGCATCTCCCAGACTAAGGGAAAATGGCCCCCATGACATCATCCGGCTACACAAACATGGCCACCAACTGGAGACCAGCCAGACTAAGGGAAAATGGCCCCGTGACATCATCTGACTACACAAACATGGCCACCAACCGGAGACCAGCCAGACTAAGGGAAAATAGCAACCTTTGGCTACAAACACTGAAGTTTTCTAATATTTAATATTTATTTTTCACATATTGGCGCGAGTGTTTCCCCATTTTTTTAGACTGAAGCATGCTACCAGGATCTTTCCTACACCCTGTGCAACACTGCACCCTCTGCAAGGGGACCCCCGAAGGTAGGACATACATTTAGGGGAGATTCTATTGTGCACTCTGCACCAGTCTCTGCACTGGGACCCCCCCTGCACTATACCCACACTGCAAACAGCAGGGCATGCACCTAGGGGTCTCTTACACTGGGACCCCTCCAGACTACCAGGGCAGGACACACACTACCCCAGGACCCTTACAGAGTGGGGATAGCAGGGGAGACCCCAGGGATTTCTGCTGTATTCTCTGCCCTGGGACCCCCACCAGTTTCTAGGTCCAGACATTGGTGAATGGGAGTAGTGGAAGCCCAGCTCAGTGAGGGATTTAACCACTTTACCTCTGACCACTGTGCTGCTACTGCGGCACAGTGGCTCGTTATCGTCCAGCGACGTAGACCTACGTCGCTGGACTCCTCCCCCTGTAGGCGGCGCTCGCGCGCCGCCGGAGGCGCGCTCCCGCGCCGCCGGAGGCGCGCTCCCGCTTTTTTCATTCACATCGGGAGTCGGGCCAGGGGATCGCCGCCGCTCTTCCCCGATCGTTGGGGAATCTAGTTTGGAGATCCGCCCGCATGTGTAAACAGAGCGGGCGGATCTCCTAAGTGACAGGGAGTGACAGATCGGAGTGTTCAGCATAGCTGAACATCTGATCTGTCCCTGGCTCACTCAGTCACCTCCCCCCTCACACGTTAGTAAGCACCAGGCATACATTAACCCCTCCCTCTCCAATAAAATTAACCCCTTCCCTGCCAGTGTCATTTTTACAGTAACAGTGCATATATATAGCACTGATTACTGCAGTAATGTCACTGGTACCCCCAAAAGTGTCAAAAATGTCAGTCAAGGGTCCGATTTGTCCGCCGCAATGTCGCAGTCCCGCAAAAAAAATCGCAGATCGCCACCATTACTCGTTTAAAAAAAAACACCAAAAATGACAGAAATCTTTCCCTTAGTTAGTAAACGCAATAACTTTTGCGCAAACCAATCAAAATATGCTTATTGTGATTTTTTTTTACCAAACATAGGTAGCAGAAAACAAATTGGCCAAAATTTTTTAAAAAATTCGATTTTTACATATTTTTTGGGAGGAATTTCATATAAAAAAAATGTTAAAAATTTTGTTATTTTTTTCAAAATAAACGCTCTTTTTTTGTTTATAGCGCAAAAAGTAAAAATCGAACAGGTGATCAAATACCACCAAAAGAAAGCTCTATTTGTGGTAGAAAAAGGACTTAAATTTAGTTTGGGTACAGTGTCGCACGACCGCGCAATTGTCAGTTAAAGTCGCACAGCGCCGAATCGCAAAAAGTGGCCTGGACGTAAGACAGCAAAATCCTCCGGTGGTAAAGTGGTTAAAGATGGGAGGAGGGAACCTGCAGGCAGGTCCGACTGTCCCTGGAGGTTACCTGCATCCACCCCAAAGGAAACCACCAAAAGTGGAGAGGGGGGACTATACTTACCCTTCCATGGTGCGGGTAATGCTCCAGACAGAACTCCTCGCCACCAAAGTAGGGGAGCTGTTGGCCAAGGGACCGCTGCGACTCAGACCCAAGCCCGGTCGCATTGCGACCCTGTGAGATGTTTAACTCGCGGTGCCAGCCTCTGTGAGGCTATGTCGCAGCCGACCTAGCGCATAGCTGTGGTCTGCAGGCGCTCGCTGTCTGGGATCGGGCGACCACTGGATCTAGATTATCCAGCCCGTCGCCCAGCCCGGCAGTTGATTGTAATTCTCCTGAGAGAAAAAACAAAAAAGATGTAAGGAAGGAGCAATTTGCTAGGACCAGAGATCTCAGCCGGGAGCCTAGGTCCTTACTCCTCACTAGACAGATTAATACTGATTACCTAGAGCAGAGAGGGGAGTAAATACCTGCTGAGGATGACCCATGGGCGTAGCCAGGTGTTTTTTGTTCTGCCTAGTCCTACGCCTGGAGGAGGCAATATAACCCAGTAGTTATGATTTATGGAGCGATGTGCCCATCGATGAACGAAAGAGAAATAACAGTTTTGCTGGCAGGATCAGCATGTAATGTTGTTATAGGGAGACTTTGAAAAACAAAGACTAATGTGTAAATGCTATCAACAGATTGCATTATATGTGGCTTTTTTATTTTATTTTGCACTTCCAATGAAAGGAGGACCTAGTCTTTAAAAGTTTTAAAAGCATCTTAAATTGAGTTTGAATTAGACTGTAAGGACTTTGTGAAAGGGGTAAATGGAATCAAGGATTCCTATCAACAAATCTAACAATTCAGTCACTCAGTTCCAGTCAGGGTTTGACCTGTCTGACATATAAAAAATGGTTACTTGCTCTTCACAACATAATGCTGAAGTTAAGGTCAAGCTGTACTTCAGAAGCCTTAAATAGAATGATGGCTGACGTCAATAAAAATTGTTTAGAAGAGTTTTTAAAAAGACCCAGGCCTTCATCATTGCCCACACAGGCACATAACTTGCAATAATATATTGTAATATAATTAAGTGTCGTGCCAAGCTCTTCATGAAAACGCATTAGAGCAAAAGCAATAATTCTAGTGCTAGAGCTCCTCTGTAACTTTTAATAGGTATCCTGTAAAGGCATTAAAATCATCGCCTATGGAGATTTTTAAGTACTGTGTCGCCATTTCACAAACGTGCGTAGTTTTAAAGTGTGACATGTTAGGTATCTATTTACTCAGTGTAAGATCATCTTTCACATTTTACAAAAACATGTGGATAAATATTGTGGTTTTTTTTTTCTTTTCAATTATTTAAGTGTATTTTTTCTCCAAAAAAATTACCTTTGCAAAAATGCCTCGCAAATACCGTGTGACATAAAAAATTGCAATGATCACAATTTTATTCCCTAGGGCAGGGATATGCAAACTGTGGCCCTCCAGCTGTTGCAGAACTACAAGTCCCATGAGGCCTATCAAGACTCTGACAGCCACAAGCATGACACCCAGAAGCAGAGGCTTGATGGGACTTGTAGTTTTGCAACAGCTGAAACCACAGTTTGCATATCCCTGCCCCAGGGTCTCTGCTAAATATATATATATATATATATATATATATATATATATATATATATAATGTTTGGGGGTTCTAAGTAATTTTCTAGAAGAAAATACGGATTTAAACATGTAAATAAAAAGTTCCAGATAAAGTCTGGTCAGCCAATGGTTAACAAAATGAACCCTGTCTGTGCTGTGTTCACAGTTGTTCATTATCAGCTGCAACCTATATTTGAACACTGCCTGTCCTAACAACATGTTAAAAAATTAGAAACAACCCCCTGCATTGTACACTGCTCAAAAAAATTAAAGGAACGCTTTCAAAACACCAGATCATTTGATGGAAATTAAAATTATCACCCTGCAAAGTGGAAAAATGATGCAGCAGGCTAATCCATTTTGCTGAAATTTCATTGCAGCAACTCAGAATGGTCCTCAGTAGTTTGTATGGCCCCATGTGCTTGTATGCATGCCTGACAATGTGGGGGCAAGCTCCTAATGAGGCGACGAATGGTGTCCTGGGGTATTTCCTCCCAGATCTGGATGAGGGCATTACTGAGCTCCTGAACAGACTGAGGTGAAACCTGGCGGCGTCGAGTGAACCGAAACATAATGTCCCAGAGGTGTTCTATTGGATTTTGGTCAGGCACGGGGACCATTCAATGGTATTAATTCCTTCATCCTCCAGGAACTTACGGCATACTCTCACCATATGAGTGCATTGGCCTGCACCAGGAGGAACCCAGGACCCACTGCACCAGTGTAGGGTCTGAAAATGGGTCCAAGGATTTCATCCTGATACCTAATGGCAGTCAGGGTTTTGTTGTCTAGCCTGTAAAGGTCTGTGCGTCCCTCCATGTATATGCCTCCCCAGACCATCATTGACCTACCACCAAACTGGTCATACTGAACAATGTTACAGGCAGCAGAGCTTTCTCCACGACTTCTCCAGACCCTTTCACGTCTGTCACATGTGCTCAGGGTGAACCTGAACAGCACAGGGCGCCAGTGGCGGACCTGCCAATTCTGGTGTTCAATGGCAAATGTCAATCGAGCTCCACGGTGCTGGGCAGTGAGCACAGGGCCCACTAGAGGATGTCGGGCCCTCGGGCCATGCTCATGAAGTCTGCCTCTGATTGTTTGATCAGAGACATTCACACCAGTGGCCTGCTGGAAGTAATTTTGTAGGTCCCTGGCAGTGCTCATCCTGTTCCTCCTTGCACCAAGGAGCAGATACTGGTCCTGCTGATGGGTTAAGGACCTTCTACGGCCCTGTCCAGCTCTCCTAGAGTAACTGCCTTTCTCCTGGAATCTCCTCCATGCTCTTGAGACTGTGCTGAGAGACACAGCCAACCTTCTGGCAATGGCATATATTGATGTGCCATCCTGGAGAAGTTGGACTGCCTGTGCAACCTCTATAGGGTCCAGGTATGGCCTCGTGCTACCAGTAGTGACACTGACCCTAACCGAATGCAAAACTAGTGAAAAATAATCAGAAAAGATGAGTAGGGAAAATAATGTTAGTGGCCTCCATCTGTAAAATCATTCCTGTTTTGGCTGTTGTCTCATTGTTGCCCATCTAGTGCACCTGTTAATTTCATTAACACCAGAGCAGCTGAAACTGATTAACAACTCCCTCTGCTACCTAACTGAACAGATCAATATCCGAGAAGTTTAATTGACTTGTTTCTATACTCTGATTAAAAAATGTTCCTTTAATATTTTTGAGCAGTGTATGTTAACACAGTCTGCATGGGGACAGAGCCAATGTGAGACTCTCCCTATATTCTTAGACTCAGCCATGACACCTTCTCCTTAGAAACATCTAAAGGGTAAAAAATATTTTTTCAGGTGTGCTGTGTGAATAGAAATGCATAACAAACATACAGTGGGGTGTTTCCATATTTGACTGCAAAACTGGAAATATGCTTTAATTCTTCTCCTCACTGTTATAGATTGGTCATATAAGAGCTAGATGAACAAAATGGCAGTAACAAAATAGTGAAGCATGGATGAATCAGTTGTCTCCCTCTGATGCAGATCTTAGAAGAAATATTTAGGTTGGCAGAGTGATGCTCTTCGTCAGAGAAAATCTGATGGACCTTCATAGTAAACATGGAGAAAAGAGATATATATACTCACAAATGTTTTACCCACTTCATGACGCAGTAAATGTAACAAACTGATGAAATGCACAATAAACAACAACATATGTGAGGGATAGCCCGTGATCATGATTTAAAAACAGTTTCCATGCATGTTTAATCTGGTCCAGGGCAGGGAGAGCAGGGGGTGGAAAAGGAAAAGCCAGCAAACAAACACAGAAATCAAAGAAGGTGCTGAAAAAAAAATATTAATAAATAAAAATACCTCAATGATAATATACAAATAAAAAATATCTATTTACACCTTTTTATTTTGGGAAGTGTTTCAAACATATTTAATTGATCTTTGGTTATATTCTTTATGTGGGGTATGTGACTTTTTGTCCTGTGACAATGGATTTTTCCCTATTCCTTGATAGAATAAAGTTTTTTTTTGGTTACTTTTTTAAAATGGCCATCTAATTTAGTGGCCTTAAAATTCCTCCTGCCCATGTTGTCAGCCATAACAGCTCTTACTAGAATTCAGTGGGCCTCACATACTTTTATAATGCATACCATAAAAGTGAACTATAGTATAACGTGAAGACATGTTTCCTAAATGGGCATTACCTAGAGTTTCGAAAGCTCTTGCAAGTCTGCCGTTATATTCAGACTTTTAATTTTATTTATGGCATTTAAAAACAGGTTTCTTTTGTTAACAGCCATCACAATGACCAAAGATGCAGGCTTTCACCAGTAGAGAGCCATGCTGCATGACGATGTCAGACAAGTGTTCTAAATTACCAATCTACCACGCTCTCTACCTAAGGTCTCCTCCAATTTTCACTTTAACTGGCAGTCAGCTCTGCTAGCTTTTTGCTGTAGAATCGCTTGCCAAAGAACAAGAATGGAGTATGAGTGGTGTAGGTCAAGACTAGTACCAGAGGCGTAACTAGAACCTTCAGGGCCCCGGTGCAAGAATCCATGAAGGGCCCCCCTGGCTGGGCCCCTTCCCTTCAAGCCTGGGGCTCTTCCCACTGATCCTGGGGCCCTTTACTCTCATTACAGGGCCCTTTATTACAGTCCCGCAGTGGGCCCCTTTCACAAGTTCTGCAGTGGGCCCCCTTTCTGCCATTTTGGGGCCTCCCCACGGTGGTGGAATGCCAGGGCCCGGGTCGCATGTGTGACCTTTGTGATCCTGGAAGTTCATCCACTGGTGTCAGTAGTTTTTATTTTTTGGTATTTTAATTATATTATTTTTTATCATTTTATTTTATTTTTTTACAATGTCACTGACTATGACTTTGTCCATTCAGAAAAGGAAGGAGCTGGTAAATTACATATTTACCGACCCCTTCCTGGTTCTCTATTGTGACACAGCCGGCAGGAGAGGGGAGGGAGCACAGTTGGGGGGGGGGATCAGGGGAGCACACAGGGGCCCAGAGACAGCAGAACACAAGTGAACTGGATAGAAGGAGTGGCGGGGGCAGCTTACAGAGGAACCAATCTCCTCCATTTTCCTACTGCAGCTACAGGAGGAAAAAGGAGGACAGTGATTTCTCAACATGCTGCCCCCGCCACCCCTCCTATCCAGGTGAACAGGGGAGCCACACAGGCCCCCTGGAGCATGGGGCCCGGTTGCGATTGCAACCCCTGTAGTTACGCCCCTGACTAGTACCAACTGTTTACAAAGAATTGAGGCCTTTCGAACATCCGATAACCTATTCGTTTTTCTGATGGGGTTAATGAATAGTATGGAATCTTTAGCCAAAGTTTATTTTATGGAATGTCAAGACATTTCAGATTGCCTATGCTTTAACCACTTCAATACCAGCCCATTCCTGCCCAGGCCAATTTTCAGCTTTCAACCCTGTTGCACATTGAATGACAATTGCGCGGCCATGCAACACTGTACACCCATATGACATTTTTATCTTTTTTTTTTCACAAAAATAGAACTTTCTTTTGGTGGTATTTATTCACCACTGGATTTTTTATTTTTTGCTAAAAAAAAACAAAATTTTTGGAAAAAAAAACAAAATTTTTGGAAAAAAAAAAAACGTTTTTCTTCGTTTGTTATAACATTTTGCAAATAAATAATCTTTTTTTATAAATTTAGGCCAAAATGTATTCTGCTACATTTCTTTGGTGAAAATTACCCAAATAAGTGTTTATTCTTTGGTCTGTAGGAAAGTCCACAAACTATATTATATATATCTGAAAATCGAACAATTCTGATGTACTGAGTCATTTCTTGAGACACAATAGAGTACAAATACCCCCCAAATTACCTTTTTGGAAAGTAGACAGTCCGAGGTATTTGTAAGAGGCATGTTACATTTTTTAAAGTTTTCATTTTCGTCACAATTTCTGGAAAATTAAGAAATTTTTTTTTCACATTTTTAGTTTTTAAAGACTGTAACCAGTGCAGTACAGTGTCATCAAATAACTGGTGACCAGGGATGCTGACTGGTGACAGTATGGAAAAAAAAAAGTTTTTAAATTTTAATATTTTTTTACATTTTCTTTTAATATACTGTGACCAGAGCAATACAGAGTTACCATAGTAATACTGTACCACGCTAGGGAGTTGATCAGGATTTTCTTTTTTTTCATTTCACTGCTATAAGCAAACATTTTAACAGAATGACAGTGTGTATTGTTATGATTAGCTGTGATTGGCCACAGCTAATCACAAGGTACAAAGGGGCTGTGATTGGCTGTGTCTGTACCATGTGGTCACTATGACCAATCACAGCTAGTGACACAATTGTATACAATGAATGGCATGAAATGAAGCCATTCATTGTTTACAACTGTCATGTTATCTGCTGTGATTAGTCACAAAGACCACGTAGTACCGGCAGCAGGCCAGCACACTGATCAGCCATCGGCTGTGCACGATGGACACAGCAGGTGACAGATCGCGGCGGAGCGCAGTCCAGTCTCAAGAGAATGTCATATGAACAATAGGGTTCCTGCCTGAAAGTCATTTTACAAAAGCAGTTAAACAGGGCTTTCTCCTCTCAATTAATTAACAGCATAATTAGCCAGAGGAGTGGAAGCCTACTGGGCATGTTACATCTAGGTGTTGTTGGAGGTGGAGGAGTTAGAAGTCTCCCAATACTACCCATTATGAAATTATACTGTTGACTTGATGTTGCGGCAGGACCTTCCAGGTTGTAGGGGTCGTTGGTCACGTCTAAGGCACTCAAAACCTCAAGCATTTTTTTTCTCTTGCTTCTGAAGTGCAGTTTGATTTATCTTGCACCTCACCTCAATTTTTCAGGTGATCATTGCTAGTTAAATCATACTGTAATCTGACATGGAGAAGGGTGGGTCAGAAAATTGCTTTTTAAAATATACAGTATGTTTTTAATCTTCTGGCTTCTCATGTTTCTGTGCTGCCGTTTTGTCATGCGCCTAGCTTTACCACGACCATGACTCCCGCGTGTATTTGCAGCTCGGCAATTCAAATGGCTGGAGCCCAGAAACCCAGAAGGAAGACCGAGTGAAGATGGAAGCCCTGTCAGCATGCTGCTGGGGGGCCTAATATTTAGGTAAGCCTGTTATAATGTGCTAGTATGTGATGCATACAAGCATATTATGTTTTTAGCTTGCAGAGGGAAGTTTTTTTTTGTGTTTTAATACAGCTTTAAACATAGAGAAAGGGGTATGCGAGTAGTGAGATTTTCCTGTTGGGTCAAGGGGATTTATGGATGTTAAGGATTTGAATCTTTTGTTATTGAGGTCCCACATTATTAAAATAAAAGCCAGTTCATATACAGTGCATCCGGAAAGTGTTCACAGCGCTTCACTTTTTCCACATTTTGGTATGTTACAGCCTTATTCCAAAATTGATTAAATTCATTATTTTCCTCGAAATTCTACAAACAATACCCCATTAATTACAATGTGAAAGATGTTTGTTTGAAATCTTTGCAAATTTATATTAAAAAAAAAAAAAATCCATAAGTATTCACAGCTTTTGCTATGACACTCAAAATTGAGCTCAGGTACGTACAGTATTCTGTTTCCACCGATCGTCCTTGAGCTGTTTCTACAACTTGATTGTAGTCCACCTGTGGTAAATTCAGTTGATTGGACATGATTTGGTAAGGCACATACCTGTCTATATAAGGTCCCACAGTGAACCGTGCATGTCAGAGCACAAACCAAGCCATGAAGTCCAAGGAATTATCTGCAGACCTCAGAGACAGGATTGTATCAAGGCACAGATCTGGGGGAAGGGTACAGAACATTTTCTGCAGCATTGAGGGTCCCAATGAGCACAGTGGCTTCAATCATTTAAAAATGGAAGAAGTTTGGAACCACCCGGTCTCTTCTTAGAGCGGGCCGCCCGGCCGAGTGATCAGGGGAGAAGGGCATTTGCCAGGGAGGTGACCAAGAACTTGATGGTCACTCTGACAGAGCTCCAGCAATTCTCTGTGAAGAGAGGAGAACCATCCAGAAGAACAACCATCTCTGCAGCACTCCACCAATCAGGCCTGTATGGTAGAGCAGCCAGACGGAAGCCACTCCTCAGTAAAAGGCACATGACAGTCCACCTGGAGTTTGCCAAAAGGCACCTGAAGGACTCTCTGCTCTGATGAAACAAAGATTGAACTCTTTGGCCTGAATGGCAAATGTCATGTCTGAAGGAAACCAGGCACCGCTCATCACCTGGCCAAAACCATGGGGGGTGTTTTTCAGTGGCAGGAACTAGGAGACTAGTCAGGATCGAGGGAAAAGATAAATGCAGCAATGTACAGAGACATCCTTGATGAAAACCTGCTCCAGAGCGCTCTGGACCTCAGACTGGGGCATAGGTTCATCTTCCAACAGGAAAACGATCCTAAGCACACAGCCAGGATAACAGAAGAGTGACTACAGGACAACTCTGTAAATGTCCTTGAGTGTTCCAGCTAGAGCCCAGACTTAAACCCTATTGAACATCCTTGGAGAGGTTTGAAAATGGCTGTGAACCGACACTCCCCATCCTGATGGAGATTGGGGGGTCCTGAAAAAATGAATGGGAGAAACTGCCCAAAAATAGGTGTGCCAAGTTTGTAGCATCATACTCAAATAGACTTGAGACTGTAATTGGTGCCAAAGGTGCTTCAACAAAGTATTGATCAAAGGCTGTGAATACTTAAAGTTGAAGTAAACTCTAAATTTATACTTTCCTCCATCAAAATCAATAATATAAAATGGACATGGTGCTGTTCTTACATTATTTCTAACCTTTGTTGTTCCAGAGAAATCAAGCTATCTTCATTTTATGTCACTGGCGCATGCACATATGTCCCGCAATTTACGGCACACTCTGTGTGTCCTGTTAGTGTCTGCCTGTGCCGTGCCTGCATCATCCTCTCTGCAGCATACACTGCAATCCCGTGTGAGTACATTCCAGTGCTTCACTTCCTGAAACACCCCATGTGACTTGCTATGTCACAAAGGGGTGTAAACATCAGAGCTGATTACGGGACAAGCAGGAGAGACTGTGCCAGCTTCAGTGTACTGTATTCCAAGCAGGCAAGCACACCAAAACAGTAAACAGCTTCACTTGATTAGTACCTTGGTTAAGAGTAAAGGTGCAATTTATTCATATGCCGGAGTTTGCTGCTATGGTGATTTTGAAATGAAACGAGGCTTGGCAAATAATGAATGAGCATGTGCGAGAATTCGGCCATTACTGAGAGGAAGGGCGGAAGTATACTACACTTTAGAGTCAGAATACAGCAGAAAACATGGCGGTGGCTTCAGACAGGAAGCAGCAAAACAAAAGTCATAATAAGGCAGAACAATGTAAAAAAAACCCCATTCTTTAATGACTATGTTTTTTATGATTTTTGTATTAGAGTTTACAACCTCTTTAAGCACATGTGATTTTTTTTTTGTTTTTTATTTTTAATAAATTTGCAAAGATTTCAAACAAACTTCTTCCACACTGCCATTATGAGGTATTGTTTGTAGAATTTTGAGGAAAATAATTAATTGAATCCATTTTGGAATAAGGCTGTAACATAAAAAAATGTGGAAAAAGTGAAGCTCTGTGAATACTTTCTGGATTCACTGTAGAGCTCACTGGCTGTAGTTAGGCTGCTCACATCACCTCTCCAAATTTTAAATTTTTTTGCTCCTTTGATCTGACTTCCTGTTAGATGGTTACATTAGTTCTCCATGGTCCCACTGTCGGAATGTAGTCAACCTTTCTTGCTCTCTCTCAAGATAGAATAGGGACTATAGGATTTGTATTGTGCATAAAGTAGTGCACATTACACTAACTAACATGCATGGCTAATCCCAAACAAAATTAAAAGAAAGAAAAAATGAGAGGTTCAGGAGCTCACAAGGGATGTTGCAAGTAGGCAGAAAAACACAGTAAAAAAACAATGTTCATGAAAACTAGATTACAGGGATATTAAGTACTGGATGTGCGTGTTTTTTGTTTGAAGAATAAAGATATTTAGTGCCATTTTAGGGTTGCATGAGACAAAACAGTGGCTCAGGCACTCTCCTTTTACCAGAGATAAAACTCACAAACAAGAAAACATGAATTTATCAAGGTTGGCCATTGTCTAGAACAGGGCTCAAAATTTCAAGTCCTGAGCTACTAGCCAGGCCTTAAGAGTTACTCGCCATCAGTTGCCCCACCCAACCTTACCCTGTCCCGCCTATTGTTCCACCCCTAAACACGCCCTCTTAAATTATCTCATTAAGTGACACTGTTAAATGTTGTATGCAGAATTAGGTTACAAAAATAAATATTAACAACAACTTTAACATTAATAATATAAGTATATTTCATTGATTTGACTGTGATAAATAAAATAAGGATAGAATACGGTTGGCTACTATAGGCATTGTACATATCATTACTGCCTTGTTAAGTAAATATGCGCTACATACAGAGTGCAGGATTGAGAGGTGCCAACGTATACTCCATAAACGGCTTAAAACATCCCAGTGCCAGGTTCCAAAAGGGCCATTTTGAAACCTGGCACTGGGATGTTTTAAGCCGTTCACAATACCTATTGACTTTTTTTATGTTTAAATACAGTATTCCATGTTTTTTTTTCACTATTGTCACACAATGCACGGTCACTTTATTTGTTTCCAATAAAATTTAGATCCACATGTGTGCTATAGTCAAAATTTGCGCATAACTATTGGGACATCATGCATTTTCAGAATAAAATCTTTTTTTTGTCTGTATGAGGGGTTTTAGCGCTGCACACATTGTTGTTTTCTAATTCTATACAGGAGTCTGGTAACCTGCCAGCATGTTTTTGGAGTGTGCGAGGAAAGCCACATAAGCAGGGAGAACATTGGAATTGACCCCAGTGCCATAAGGCAGTAGTACTAAGACACTGTGTATTATTGCTTAGTGCTATCTGCTCTTTTATTTGTACAATATCCTCTATCCTGTCCTGCCTTTCACACAAAGTGGCATACTTTGGGCGGTGGCATAAATGTGGGGCCTTCAAAGGTGTCCAAATTGTTCCTGATATACAGGGCGCCCTCTGCCCTCTGGGTCCACTATAAGCCAACAAGTGGCTCTCCGCATACAGTTCCAGAATGTTCTATTATATATTTCAGTTGGAATAGAGCACAATTTAGAGTCTGTTCTGGACAAAAAAATACAAAATCTTTGTTTTCTGCATTCAACTCTCTGGTGGTATACTGGATATATTTTCTGTGAGGCTAAGATAATTGTGTGCCATCAGCATTCAGTACTGCATATTGAGTTAGTTGTTGTGGTTTTATTTTTAATTGTTCTATAGTGAGTGGAGTTTGCATGTAGGCTGTTACCTCCTCCTCGCTGCCCTGGGACGCACATCTTCTCTGCCCACCGCCTCGGGTCCAGAATGTCAGGGAGAATTCACAGGGCTGAGCTGGAAACTACACTTCCCAGCATGCAGCGCGGCTCACAGAGGGCTCCATAGAGATGACTGGGGAGGCGGCTTGTGCGGCTTGTCTAAAGCCGAGCGGACCCGCCCCCCCACTCTAGCCAAGCTGAGCAGACCCGCCCCCCCCACTCTAGCCAAGCCGAGCGGACCCGCCCCCCACTCTAGCCAAGCCGAGCGGACCCGCCCCCCACTCTAGCCAAGCCGAGCAGACCCGCCCCCCCCACTCTAGCCAAGCCGAGCGGACCCGCCCCCCACTCTAGCCAAGCCGAGCGGACCCGCCCCCCACTCTAGCCAAGCCGAGCGGACCCGCCCCCCCCACTCTAGCCAAGCTGAAACAGTCGCCCTCAAATTTCTCTCGCCAAATGCGAGCAGGCGAGTGAAAATTTTGAGGGCTGGTCTAGAATACAGTACAATGTACTGTTAGCAGTGATGCTATATTATTACTTAAGTAATTAACTTATTGGTAGAATAGGGTAATGGTCCAAAAGGGAGATTTTATTTTAGTGAACGAGTTGAGACATTAAGGACTTCACCATACAGACCCTAAGTTTTCTTGTTTGTGTGTTGTATCCCTGATAAAAGAGGAGTGCATAAGCCCCCAAAATAATTTGGCTGTTTTATCTCATGTTACCCTAATATGAAATAATTAAAAATCATCTTGGACTCTACAACCATTGGGGTGGCACTCAATTCTATGCAGTCAAAGGGGCAGGGTTGACCATATGTATGCGGACATGAGAGGGAGCCTGGAATGGAACATTTAGGTAAGTTCTTTATTGAAGGGCCCTTTATTCATGTCACATAAGAAACCATTTACACCAGATGCATTGCCATGTTTTTTTTTTTTTTTTTCAATGTATGCCAATCCAAGGTCCTGTAAAAAAAAAAAAAAAAAAAAGGTATTTGCATTAAACCAGTTCACACTGGTGTGCCTAAATGCGCTGGTTTGCAGTGGAAAAAAAGATGAGCAAGTTCTACTTTTTTCAGCACAATATGCATTGCAAGGCATCAACCCACAGGAAGAGCAGCTGGCCAGCACAAGTTTGCTTCGTCCGCAATGCCAAAGACCCTTTGCATGCTCCAGGAAACGAGTCGAAAAGTGCTTGTTAAAACACAATGCAATGCCAATGCATGTGTGTTTATTTGCATGCAACCCAGACATTGCACTGTAAATAGACTCATAGGTCTGACGTTTTAAAATGAAACATATCATCAAGTTGCTTCCCTGCATGTAGCACACAAAAGCCTGATCATGCAAAGGAAACTCAGACTTCAATGTGATTTTGTCCAAGTTTTATTTTAAACAATAATACCTTAAAACGTTATTCTAAATGACAAAATTGTAGAAGCAACAAAGGTAATGATGGACAGTGAAGCCTTGCAAAACAGGGTTTTAAGTTTCTCTATTTCCCCCCTTTGGCTTAAAATATACACTTATTATGTTAACATTTTTTCTTCAATGGGTGATTGATATTGTAATAGAAATAAAAAAAAATAATTTATGCCAGTATGCTACATTAAGCTTATATTAACAACTGTAATTACTGTCCAGACAAATTTACAAGTAGCAGTTTTGCATCTTCTTTTGTACTGCGGCCTGTAATTTCTAGCCTACGCAAATTAAACCAGAAACTAGAGTGGTAATTTTAACCTTCTTTCCCATACAATACTATTATTTTATTTTTTTACAAGTATGTGACAGTGCAATACAATTAAACATACTGTGGCACTAGCTACTGTATGAATAAAATCAGTTTGTAAAAAATTAGATAGGGAAACCAGTATGGTTGTATTTCATTTTCTCTGGGTATAGAGGTTTTTTCTGACAGTCTAAAGGCATTCTAAAAGATCGTTTGGCCCTAACTTGTTCTTAAACCTGAAAATCCGTTCAGGCAAGCACTGTACAATATGTTTGGATCTATGAACAGAGCTTTAAACTGTAAAAATTAGAATAGTGTAAGAATGTGAGGCTTGGTGTAGCGACAATGATTAAATATGGCCTGGCCATTGACCAGTCCTAGCAATGCTCCAGACATACATGCATTATCTTCTTCAGAGGTTAACTTTTCTTCAGCAAAAATTGGGAGCTTTGCTCTACTAACAAATTACAGTGCAGTATTAAATGGTGACAGAGCCTCTAAACATACAGCTATCAATGTTTTTTTTCTCAGGGCTCACATAAACCCAGATATTCCTCCAGCTTCAGCTTTTGTAAACCCCATCCTAGAATTAAAGATGCTACTAAATGGGGCTTCAAATTTAATGTATATGTCATTTTTTTATATAGATTTACATTAAATATTTGATTTTAGGCAAAATATATAATACACGTCACGGACATGGCTTTTTATACCGCAACTCCACCCTCGAACTGACCAGAGCGTTCTGCATCACCTAGGGAACGCTCTCTACATTTTCTTACAGGGAGGGCTTAAAGTAGCCAGGTCCGTGACGTATTTCTCTATCCCCACTGATGAAGTCCCCCCCATTGAAGGACGTAATGCATACGGGGGAAGTCACGTGACCCGCGGCCATCTTGGCAGACACCAGGAAGCAAACAGGAACACGCTTGAATGCTCTGCATTTGGCTTGAAAAATATCTACTTTATGTGAGTGCATTCTTTTATACTGAACAAATGTTTTGACAAATACGGAGAGCATTAGATTCTTTCCTTATTCTTCACTGTGGAGAAAATTCCGGGACAGCTATCCTTATTAGGTGAAGAGTTTGATGTCATTCTGGTATTTGGCTAATGCTGACTGGCCCAGTGTATTCTGTTAGTGAAGACTGGTCTGGATATCTAATGCTGATTGACCCTGTGGGGTCTGTGTAATAAGGTGAGTTGCAGAAAATGCCTGGTGGTGGGAAGTTATGAGCACCTAAAATCTACATCTTTCTGGAGTGTATACCAGTCTTTTGGTCTCTGCTTTCATCGTCCATAGAAAGGACTCTTCTTTTTCATCTTTTTTGCACTATATCATTTGGAGTTTTCTTCGCACTTATTTACTATCTGATTTATTGTAGCATATAAAGTATGCATCCATTACTGTGTAATGTGTGTTTTAGGATTGCGCTGCACTATAATATACATGTTTACAGGAGGTTTTATTTGATTGCTCTCGAGTGTCCAGCTGCTAGTCCGTATTTAATTCATTTAGAGTCCAGCGCTGAATATTATATTTTTTATTTATTAAAATATATAATACACATGAATGCACACAAAGTTGCTATTGAAAGCCACAGTGTATTATGCATATGTAGTTTTTAATTCTGTTAACACATTAATAACAGGAAAAAGTGCAAGCCTAAATGCATGTTAGTATAAAATTCCTTTGATAGTATACTTATAATGCGTACTGGAAAAATATTTCAAGAAAGTGAGGACAGGAGCTATGCCAGGTTCAGACCTACTGTGGAGATGCAGTACAATGATGGGACAGCTTTTCCTAGACAAAATAAAGTCTATAGCAATAGTATTAATATTTTTCTTCAGAGCTTTACAGAAATGTGGTTATTTCTGTGTGCAAAACAGAAATTATGAGTCATATATTTTTTTCCTGAGCCGCCTCATTCTTAATTATACGGACAGTCTTCATTTTATTAATAAGGCTACACTCGCATCTCTGCATTTTAGTGAAGAGCATTAAAAAATAGATATAAATTCTGCTTGTGACATCTTTGGTGCAGTCTACAGCAAAGAGCATCTTCCATATAAATGAATAGTACTGCATGTATAATACATTGCAAAGCATTACGAGTGGACATTTGAAGAAAAGCAAAAATATGGAAAGGAGGTACATGTTATAGAGAGAGTTTGCAGATAGCATTGAAAGCCGATCAAGAGACTACTGATAATGTACAGGGGGTAGTGGCCCTGACTTACCAATGAAAAGATCATTGTATGAAACTATATTGCTTTGGATATGTAAGGATCTGATCACATTGTTAGCAAATTTATAGCAAAATATTAGTTAAAGCCTTTGTCACCGCAACACTTCATATTTCTGATATGTGTCTTCTGTATCATGTGCTTGTATGAGAAAGTATCCTGTTCTCTTTGCATTGCTTCCTTTATGGGAAATCCCTGCCAGTCCCTCTGCTTTCCTATTAAAAACTGACCACACTAAGCCAGAGAGCGCACACCTTGGTCAGTTCTCTAGCTATGCTGGGGACTCAGTCTGCTCTCCTCCAATGATCAGACTTGTCCCTGAGACTCCCCCGCTGCACAGCAGCCTTGTACTGAGAAAATCAGTGTGCTGCTGCTTTTCCTCCCACCCCAGTTCCTATGCAGCTGAGAACAGAGGGAATGTGATCATTTATAGAAAAGGGGATAAAAAAAAAAAAAAAAGTATTTACGGTATATGTTTTTTTTTTTTTTCTATATCCATACAAAAATGTTTTGCATTTCATTTCTATTTTAAACTTAGTGCTGGTTCACACTAACGCGGCACGACTTCGGGGGCGACCTGTGAAGTCGCGTGCCCCGCAACTTCTGCGCAACTTGCACGGACTTCATATGAATGTCTATGCAAGTCGCTCCGATGTCGCCCCGAAGTAGTACAGGAACCTTTTTCTAAGTCGGAGCGACTTGAGTCGCTCCTATTAGAACGGTTCCCGTAGCACACAATGGATCGCGACTTGTCAGGCTGACCAGTCGCCAGACAAGTCGCTGTAGTGTGAATGGGGTCTAAATGGGTTGTTTTTCAAGGTGATCGTTTACAATCACTTTAAAGGCAACTGCAGCCCTGTGTACCCTCAACCTGTTCCTGCTTCTTTTCCCACTGAGCGTGTTCATTTAGGAATAACAGCTCTGGAACCCCCACATTTTCTATTTCTATTTCTTTGCAATGAACTATGCTATAAAATAAAATCTTTGTTTAAAAAAACAAAAAAAAAAATGAATGCATGCACTTAAAAAAATACCTTGGCTCTTTTAATATATCCAGGAAAATCAAGTGAGTTTGCATATATAAACTTTTCACCCTTTCCCCTCTTTTGCCATCCTTTAAATTTATAATTATACGAGTGGTCCTCCCAGATAAAATATTCTTAGTTTTCCAAAATATGTCAAATGCAGGGTTTTCTGTATGAAGTTGTTTAACAAAGAAGTCTTTAGAACACACTTGATGGCAGCACCCTTAGAGCAAAGCTGTGGACTCTGTGGGTAAAAGCAGGAACAAAGGGGCGCCAGACTAAGGGTAGCATATAAAATCAATGGTTTAATTAAAACGACAGATGGTGAAATAGTAAGAGCATTTTCATATATCTATATATATTTTTTTTTTTTCGTCTGTCCCAAAGCTTCTCCGGACTGTCCCGAGGCCGTGGCGGTCTCACGTGCACACTGTGTTCCCTGTTATTGCCTGGATGGAAGCAGGACATGGACGGACACCATTGTAACCAGCATGGAATGCAAGATGGCACTGGGCCGGACGTGACGTCACACGGAGGGCGTATTGGGAGTGCTGACGTGAAGTGGGTGGTAATGCATTCGAAGCAACAAGCTTCTTCTTCAGACCTGATTTGCCAACGGACCTGTCAATCTTTTATAGAAGAACAACAGCAAAGGGACAGGTACGATTGGCTAACGTAATTAAAAGGAAGTGAAGGGAGAGAGCAAGTTAAAACAAATAACATAATATAACTCTTGAGATGAGGCTATCGTGTGTTTAAACTACTAAACGGTATATATATATATATATATATATGTATATATATATATATACACACACACACATATATATATATATATATATATATATAGGTTTGTGTGTGTATTAGGATAAAATACATTAGAAAGAGAAATAGGTTATCTGATCCAACTAAGAAGGTGTTATCTAAAGAATTTCAAAATAATATTAAGAGGTAAGGTACGTGCACAATGAAAATAGGAATAAATATAAAATATAAAAATAGTAAAAACAGGAGAAGAAAAAAAAATGTATAAATAAAACTAAAAAAACTAAAATAATCAAAATAAAAGATAAAAAGTAAAAAAAAAAATGTATATATATATATATATATATATATATATATATATATATATATATATATAAACACTGCCTGCTTAGAGAAATACTTATGTGGCATATTCAGATAGAATTAAAGGCATATACTAGGGATCAACCGATTATCAGTGGGGCTAATAAACAGAGGCAGATATTCCCTTTTTTTGAAGCATTGGTATCAACCACAAACTTGCTGATATGACCAATATTTCTTCAAGTGGTTGTACCCTTGTTTAGAGCCGACAGCCAGCTTTCTTGTAATGACAACTGATGTGGCTGAGCAGCCACTCGATTGTCATTACAAGGAGCGGATGTCCTCCCCCTCACACTGCCTTCGGCGGCTCGCCCGGGTCTCCAGTCGCACCGGGAGACCCAAGCAACCAGCTGGACATGCCTGCTGGCTGGAGGACCCGTACAAAGCCGCATTTGGGTCTGATCGGGTCTCCAATGAAAACACCCAGAAGCAATGTCATGGCGTCACGTCTGGGTACTGGAGCCTTAAAGGCACCAGATTAAAAAAAAAAAAATAACAGCATTCCAAACAGTCAAACTTGGCATTTTGAATGCTTTTAAGTGCAAAGGAGGGGTTTGGGGTCTTTTAGACCCTAGACCCCTCCATAAAGAGTACCTGCCACTGCCTATTACTTGTTTACATTCCTTGTGACAGCAATAAAAGGACAGTGTAAAAATAAAAACTTTAAATGTGCAGAATATCGGCAACTAATATTGGCTATCAGCCTGAAGGGTGGCTGGAAAATCGGTAACAGCCCTGAAAAAACTATATCGGTCAATCCCTAGTATATACCAAATATTAATAAAAAATCAAAAAAGAGTTAAGTGGTGTTTAAGGTACAGGTCAAAATAATTTTATAGGGGTAACCAATTAGTATGCAAGAGTATTATTGGGATGATTCAAAAATAAAACTAGATGACAGTACTGACTTCAATTTCCTTGTTCATTCCCTTTGGTGCCAGGGTATCGAGGGATAAGATCCAGTACGTTTCCTGTTTACACAACCGTTGGAACCGTTCTGCTGGGGAAAATGTGTCAGGGATGGATTCAAGGACCCACACTCTTAGTTCCTTGGAGGATATTTTGTACAGTACGTTTCCTGTTTACACAACCGTTGGAACCGTTCTGCTGGGGAAAATGTGTCAGGGATGGATTCAAGGACCCACACTCTTAGTTCCTTGGAGGATATTTTGTAATATTCTGAAAAATGACGGGGACACTGTGCTTGGGGAAACTGGCCTCTACAAATCGACAATGCTCTCCAAACCTGGCATGCAGAGTTCTAATAGTGCGGCCCACATATAGCATACCGCAGGGGCAGGAAAGGCAGTACACAACAAACAGAGCAGCAGTTGTGGAAGGTATTGAAGTGGAAGGTTCTACCTTTGTGCCTAAATGATTTTTGTCCATGCTGGACATGAGCACATGTCAGACATAGGTGATTTTTACATTGAAACATTCCAATTAGGGAATAAGTATCAAATTCATTTTATCTCTAGATGATCTTCTGAGTTTGATTTTGCTAGGAGCAACTTTCCCTTTGATATTTGGGGCCTTACTGTAAGCAAATTGGGGGATTGCTGTAATACTGACCAATTATTTTTGCACACTTTTTCCATTCTCAGAGGTTTATTATGGTACTGTATAATGAATGTAACACCTGAATTCTCTTGTACTCGTGATTTTGGCTTGAGGATATCCTTTCTTTAAAAAAAAAAAAAACTGAAAATAACTTCTTTCCTTCCCTTTTTTTCTGTTTATTTTGTACATGCTTCTAGATACTTCACTAAAGGCACATGCTGATGATTAGTGACCCTGGTACTGAATCAACCATGGTTATATATCTACATAGCAATTCATTTTTTTTTTTATTACTTTTTGTATCAACTCTTTTTACATACCTATTAAGATGCTAATTTTTGTTGGCAGGAACTAAGTGGGTAGACCAGGTTAATATAGAAAAAAAAATATAGCTTTCATCAACTACACCAGTAAATAACCTGAAAATGTGCATTTCAGAGGTGAGCTAAAAAAAAAAAACAACTGGTTTTCCCTATCTTATAGGGACACTGCCAGTGTGTTGATAGTTCTGTCCCTCACCAGATAATGCATGCTAAAGAATTTGCACATCTGAACAAGCAATAAAAGCACTTTAAAACCAAACTCATTCATGACTGTTACTTTAGGCATTATGGAGAAAATAATCTTCAAAGTGCACAATAGAGGCACTGCAATCTGAGCATTTTACTATTACTTTCTATTGCAGCAAAATCTTGCAGCAGTGTTTTAGCCATCTAATCTAAGTGTTAAGTTAGAAACTGACTGAAACTTGACTTCAAAGCCTTTATATTTTTTTTCTGAGAATGAATTACTTTACAGTAAAAGCAGCTAGAGAGGTCAATGATAGCTTGTTTTAACCACTTCCCACCCGCAACCCACTGTGGACAGGTGGCGATGTAGGCAAAGCGCTGCCTACTTCCAGGTTCAGGATAGGTGCATGCGAGCCCCCCGGCCGGCACCCGCTGTGATTGTACACAGCATTAGCCTGTCAGCAAGTTCAGGACAAATGATTCACAGCTACACAGAGCTCTTTACAGAGAGAACAATCTGTTTCTCATCCCTGCAAAGCAGCACACTTTACACACATTACACATAGTTAGGCACACATTTACCCCTTGATCGTACTAGAGGTTGATGATATAAATTTTGTTTGGGTACAGTTTGGGCATTGCATGACCATGCAATTACCAGTTAAAGTAGCGCAGTGCTAAATAGCAAAAAAATGGTCTGATCATGAAGGGGGTAAAATCTTCCAGAGGTCAAGTGGTTAAAGCACTTTTCCTTGTTTTTTTGTTTTCAGCACCCATAGGTTTTTTTGTTTTCAGCACCCATAGTCTTAGGCACTGAAAACAAAATAGCAGGAGTGAAAATATCTTATGTACATGGGCATTTGTGGTGTCAGTTAGCAAGGCATTTCACAGCTGTGAAATGCAGTTTTTTATTTTTATTCTGGGGAGGGTACACTGGCTGATCTCAAATTGACCTCAAATGTCAATGTGAAAAAAATCTCAACACAATTATTTTATTGACTAAAGTTGCCAGCTGTACATAAGCAGTTAGTAGGTAATTTAACCCAGTAGTACCAACCCTCAAACAAATGTCTTTTACTGGTGTAATTAACCTGTAATTTGCTTGAAATTGAATAAATATCTGAGCGAAAATTAAATTAAACACAGTTAGATAGATAGAATTATTAGAGCTTTTAAATCTACATCATATCATAATCATTCAACTCTGACCCTTGTACACATTTTTTAGTAAATACACTTTATGTACATTCTCTGAAACATGTTTCAGCTTTACAGAGGATGAAATACATCTTGCGATATCCAATGCAATAGTTGCTGTCTGTTTACAATGCCATGTTTACACGGATTGAACAGTCCACATATTTTCTTTATAAAGTTACAAATTTAACAAAAAAAAAACCAAAAACATTTTATTGGTTTAGATATTGGCTGATAAATTATGTACCAGTTAACACAAGATCATATGAAGGTGCATCCATAATCTGTAGTGGTTAATGCAACTAAAACCATAAAGCAAATGAGCCCCTTTCTGATTCTGCAACGCACTGCGAAGCAGATGCCCCAAGAATTAAAATAGTTAAGGACTATAGCATTAAGCTGCCAGTGGACTGATCCTTGCACTTTTCGGTGTCCATTAAATAAACTAGCTGCTTAATGCTACAGTCTTTACAGCAGCTATCCATTTTGCAAAATACGAAATCAAAACAACCATTGAAGCACTTCTTTGTGTAACATCTGCTACACTTGTATCATTTGATTCATAATTTTATGGATAATAATAATAATTAAAACTGCTTCAAGACCAAAATGTGAGCATTGTATCAGTGATAAAAAGGTGCAAAAAAGCGAATCTGCTGGAGATGTACAGATCCTATTACACAGAAAGTGAGAAAATGACATTTAAAGCTTAGCCTATGCAACAAGGACAATGGCATCCATTTCATTTACCCTGAAAATATAAACAAGTCATAAAGAAAAGAATCAATTAAATATGTAATCAAAATGATAAACACAGCATGATGAGAGTACTATCTATAATTTACATGGGTCCTTCAATATTAACCTTCTTCGAGGAGAGTAACATTTACTCTTTCGATGGACAATTGGGGCACCATATTGTTGCAATATAAAATTTCCCCCAAAACTGTGATATTTGTAAGGCAGTGGACAAAATAAAAACAGGATTGCAGTTACTTTAAGAATAATTGTGTGAACATAATTTCTGTCTATAATGCTATCGGTAAAATATCTAATTTGCTATGACTACAGCTTTGTGTAAAATATCTTATCCACTGGGATCCAGCAAGCGCTTACACACCCTGTTCTAGTTCTCAGTAAACTGAAAGCAAATATCTATAATATATGTTAATGGAAATGACCTAAAAGACAACCGAAAAAACAAAGAAACTGTTGCACCTTAATGTATCGCCTTTGACATTTTACCGATAGCAATCTCAAGTCAAAATGTACCTGCGCATCAAACAGTGTCATAAAAATAATAACAATACGCTATACAGCTGATTAACAGCAACTCCCAGAACAAAGCCTTACAGTGTATAAAAATAGCTACGTAAAAAAATTTACATAAAAGGCAAACAAAAATGTTCAGTGCAGACATTTACATTAAAAAAAAAAAAAAAAAAAAAAAAGTACACAACATGGTAAGCTATCATCATGGCTGTTGGAACAGTTTTTGTGTTGATTCTTTGCAGTTTTTTGTCATTATCCTGTGACAACTTGGTACAAACTTTTAATACTTTGACCATGAACATTTGCAGCTCTGTTATACATTTCCATTAATTACAATCCATAGTCATGCTTCAAACTGTTCATCGTGGTTTCCCTGAAAAAGAAAAAAAAAATTGAGAAAATACCAGTGGATAAATAGTTTGCAGTGAAAAGGGTGCCACCAAAAAAAAAAAAGATTTAGTTTGGAGGTGGGAACATTGTGGTGTGGGGCTGTTTTTTTTTTTTTAGAATCATGTACTGGAAAACTTGATATCATTGAAGGAAGGATGAATTGAAAAATGTACCAAGACATTTTAAAACAAATCTGCTGCCATCTACCAAGATGATGAAGATGAAACAAGGGTGGACATTTCAGCAAGACACAAGGAAACGCTCAATTGGTCTCAAAGAAAGAAAATAAAGCTGCTAGAATGGCCAGCCAATCACCTGACTTAAATTCAATAGAAAATCTATGGAAAGAACTAAAGATCAGAGTTCATATAAGAAGCCCATGGAACTTTCAAAATTTGAAGCTTTGTGTGGAAGAATGGGCCCAAATCACACCTGAGCAAGGCATGCGACTAGTTTCTCTATACAGGAGGCATCTTGAAGCGGTCATTACCAACTAAGGATTTTGTACGAAGTATTAAAAATAATTTCAGTTAGCGTGTTCAATACGTTTTCCCTGTGTCATTCCATTTTATTACACATATCTTCATTTCTGAACTTATTTGTTTTGGTTTCTTTGTATGTATGGATTGCATAGGTTGTTACTGACATGTGGTGAACGTTTGATGTCAATAGCACCTTTAGAAATATATTTACCTAGAAAAATGGTGACATATATATATATATATATATATATATATATATATACATACATACATACATACATATATATATAAATACACACACACATACATACATATATATATATATATATATATATATACACACATACATACATATATATATATATATATATATATACACACATACATACATATATATATATATATATATATATATATACACATATATACATATATATATATATATATATATACACATATACACACACAGTATACACATATACACACACAGTATACACAGGGAGAGAAAAGGGTCTTCAGAAAGTTTCCGCACTTTTACATTTTTGTAAACAGGGTATGCAGCGCTTGATAAGATGAATGGGCAAGGGTTAGAACAATAAATGTAAACCAATTGAAGATAACATCATAGGTTTAAACCATGAAAGTCCATAGGCAGAGGGGCCTCAAGAACAGTCCCATGTACCAGGTGATGTAGTAGCAATGAAACCTCCACCAAACACCAATATGTGTGGCCTCTTACCAGACACGGTCGATCCCCATTACAGGGATCCACAATAGCTTCAATAAGAATCTTCACAGACACAGATGGATAATGGCTCTTGCTGACCAGACCTCATACAGTTCAGAAATAATGCACCCTCATAGGCAGTAGCTCAGACGTACCAAAATATACAAAAAAGGAAAACTCCTCATAGTGCAGTATGTTGGAAACATGACTTTTAATAGCTAAAAGCAATGTTGCACTCACATTTAGCACAGATACAATAAGCGTCAGAGCAGAGTCCTGCAGTGGTATTCTCTGCTAAAACTGCAATGAAGGGACACCTCCTGGAACTACCCCCACTAGGGTAGTCTGGTAAGAGGCCACACATATTGGTGTTTGGTGGAGGTTTCATTGCTACTACATCACCTGGTTCATGGGACTGTTCTTGAGGCCCCTCTGCCTATGGACTTTCATGGTTTAAACCTATGATGTTATCTTCAATTGGTTTACATTTATTGTTCTAACCCTTACCAATTCATCTTATCAAGCGCTGCTTACCCTGTTTACATTTTGTCTTGCTAGTTGAGTTCCAACAACTTTTTTATGTCAGCTGCTGATACATTAAATTTATATCATTACTATTGATCTAGCGCAGTGTATTATTGTTTTTACTTTTACATTTTTGTTGGAAGCAGTGACGGCAGCCGGGGTGGTAATTGATCAGGTCTGAGAGTGTCAAGTGACCAGCCTGCCTGGCAAGTCGGCTGACCTTGCAGTTTAGTATGAATGATGCAATTTGTTTTTGAAATTCTTAATAAAAAGTGTTAAACAAAAGAACCCTCGTATATCATAAATATATGGACTACATACTTTAGCAACCAAAGGGATGTGTTACAAAATGAATGCGTGAGCAGTATCCCCTGGGCTTCCTAGATATCTTCTGATTATTCTTTTTATTTTAAGAATTTTAGGATACTTGAAGGGTACAGCATCACACGGATTCTTTGTCCAGTGGCTTTGGCAGGCAATTTGGAGCGGAACTTAGCACGGACCATGCCCCTGTTTCCATAAGCTCTGGTGACCTTCCCCCAGATCACACAATTTTTTTTAGGTTTACCGCCTGGGGGTCACTGCGTATTTTTTGCTTTGTGTATGTAGGCGCATTCCTTGCCCTAGTAGAATTCCGTCTCATTCCGGGCGCAGACCCCTTCGATTTTCAGCAGGGCTATGTGTTCCCGCTGATTTCAGAGGCCTCTCTTGTAGGCAGCAAAGGTTGCTTTACACCATAGTCTGCCAGACATTTTGCATTGTCAATGTCCAGATGCAAACAGAACCACATTGGATTCAAAGATGGAGGAAAAGAAAGCTTCTAAATATCTTCTGAAGGTGAACTGAGATTGAGCTATCTAACCCAATATAACACAGTTGACATGCCCCTTAGGCATTTGAGGTTTAGTACCCAAAGACTGTGACCAAGGCAGAGATGCCTTAAAAGAGGGATAGTAAAGGTTTGCCCTTGGGTGTTTTTAAATAAGTCTGAGGAATATAATGCTTAAAAGTGTATATGCAGTTACACTGTTCCTTAAGCCTTTAGCCTCCACACATAGACAGAGTAACCACACCTTAGTTGCAGACATGCTGCCTGCCCCTGCCCAGGCCCACAAAATATTTACGGGACGTATTACTACTATACAACACAGCCCCTGCTTCTCTACCTAGACCTTGAAGCTTGCACATGTGCAGTCTGCTCCCCTAAATGCTAATGTGGGCATACTTGAGCCTGCAACCTGAAGGCCCCATACCTTTTATGGCAGCATAATGCAGATATGATAGTTTTAAATTTTAGGCAGAGCAAAAGGAGATGTAGCATACAATACTGGTGAGGTCTATAAACACTGTTTGGATCTCCATACAGTAAGTAGTATGCATGCATCTAATCTGTAATGTCTTTATCTGTACATGGTGGGGACAGCATGGAGAAAGCAGGGGGTAAATGGAAAATGAAAACTGTGCTTACCAATACAAGAGAACTTTCATCTGCCACAAAATGCTCATATATGTGGACAACATATAACATCCACAAACTGCCTTGGCCAATCAATTTCAGGAAAAAGAGGTATCAAGGCTGTCACAGCCAACCACTACTGTGGTTTCCCAAGATGTTTCACAGCTCTCTACTTCCCCTCGTTTATGGACATAATCATACACACTCTGGTGATCTGCATATGCATGTATAATCTCAGAAGAAAGCTCTTTGCTTAGGCAGATTGTGCCTGTAAAACTGCTATTTCTTATGACTATATTAGGATCTGTAATTACAGCTGCCATGATTGTTAGACTAAATAATTATTTCCAAGTAATGCCGGCCAAACATGGATTGAAATTTGGCCAGATCAACAGGGGCCGGCCGAATTTCAATCCATGTATAGGCAGGGTCTACCGATTGACTTCTATACAACTGCCCTGTCTGATTTTTGCCACTCGACCAGCGCCTCTGGCTATAGCCGGTAGGGATGATCGAACTTTTGAAAAGTTCGGTTCGACCAGAACACCCGAACTTCACGAAAGTTCGGTTCGGATTTCAGAACCCCATTGAAATCAATGGGACCCGAACTTCTGTAATCAAAAAACACCATTTTTAAGCCCTAAAACCCAATAAATGCCCCTAAAAAGTGCCTAGGGTTCTGGGTCATGCCCCAGGGACTATTAATCACACAAAAAAAAGTTCTTAAAAATTGTCGTTTTTGATAGATAGCCAATTATTGAAAAAATTAAAAAAAAAAAAAAAAAAGAGATTTCTTTGGATTTAGTGTCTGGGGGGTCTAAAAGTTGTACCTGTGAAGTTTCAGCTCTGTAGCATGTCCAGAACCAGAATTACAGCATACCAAACCTTCAAAAATGACTTTTTTGCTTAACCGCACCTTTCTTTTGCTCCTAATCAACGGCTCAGCCAATGTGTATGATGGGGACATAATGCAGTGCACTGGGAACAAGATTAGAGGTTTTTTTGGAAAAAGGTGCTGTCTCTTTAAATGTGCATATAATTAACGGGTGTATTTCCACAATGGGGCTTTTATTACCAAATGTTTCAAGAAGTCCAAAGATGTATGTAATTGCACTTTATTTCATGTAAAATGGTGTTTGGTGCACTTTAACTTGAAATCTCACAAGAAACAGACATATATGCACGGATACATTGAGGGTTAGGGGTAGGGGCCACAATGTAGTGCAGAGTGAACAAGATTAGAGATGTTTTGGATGAATACTGTTGTCTCTTGACTTTGAATAGAAGTAAAGGATGCTTAAAAATTGGGCATTTGGTGGTGCGGACGATGCCTTGACACCATATCCCTATGAAAGTGCTGGTAATGAAAGCAATAATTGCCTTTGTAAGGAAAAAAATTACAATGATATGCATCTGTGTGACAGGTGCGCAAAAATTGTTGTTTGGGTGTTGGCGGAGCCATACCACTGTAAGCCCAAAGAGCTGGTGTTGAAGAAGGCGTAAAAATTATGAAGGTGTGCACCTGTGGAACAGGTGCGCAAACATGGTAGTTTTGGTGTTGGCGGAGCCTCCCCACCATAACCCCAAAGAGCTGGCTTTGAAGGAGGCCCAAAAATTGTAAAGGTGTGCACCTGTGGAACAGGTTCGCAAACATGGTAGTTTTTGTTTAGCATAGCCTCCCCACCTTAACCCCAAAGAGCTGGTGTTGAAGGAGGCCCAAAAATTGTAAAGGTGTGCACCTGTGGAACAGGTGCGCAAACATTGTAGTTTTTGTTTTAGCATAGCCTCCCCACCTTAACCCCAAAGAGCTGGCGTTGAAGGAGGCCCAAAAATTGTAAAGGTGTGCACCTGTGGAACAGGTGCGCAAACATTGTCGTTTTTGTTTTAGCATAGCCTCCCCACCTTAACCCCAAAGAGCTGGTGTTGAAGGAGGCCCAAAAATTGTAAAGGTGTGCACCTGTGGAACAGGTGCGCAAACATTGTCGTTTTTGTTTTAGCATAGCCTCCCCACCTTAACCCCAAAGAGCTGGTGTTGAAGGAGGCCCAAAAATTGTAAAGGTGTGCACCTGTGGAACAGGTTCGCAAACATGGTAGTTTTTGTTTAGCATAGCCTCCCCACCTTAACCCCAAAGAGCTGGTGTTGAAGGAGGCCCAAAAATTGTAAAGGTGTGCACCTGTGGAACAGGTGCGCAAACATTGTCGTTTTTGTTTTAGCATAGCCTCCCCACCTTAACCCCAAAGAGCTGGCGTTGAAGGAGGCCCAAAAATTGTAAAGGTGTGCACCTGTGGAACAGGTGCGCAAACATTGTAGTTTTTGTTTTAGCATAGCCTCCCCACCTTAACCCCAAGGAGCTGGTGTTGAAGGAGGCCCAAAAATTGTAAAGGTGTGCACCTGTGGAACAGGTGCGCAAACATTGTCGTTTTTGTTTTAGCATAGCCTCCCCACCTTAACCCCAAAGAGCTGGTGTTGAAGGAGGCCCAAAAATTGTAAAGGTGTGCACCTGTGGAACAGGTGCGCAAACATTGTCGTTTTTGTTTTAGCATAGCCTCCCCACCTTAACCCCAAAGAGCTGGTGTTGAAGGAGGCCCAAAAATTGTAAAGGTGTGCACCTGTGGAACAGGTGCGCAAACATTGTCGTTTTTGTTTTAGCATAGCCTCCCCACCTTAACCCCAAAGAGCTGGTGTTGAAGGAGGCCCAAAAATTGTAAAGGTGTGCACCTGTGGAACAGGTGCGCAAACATTGTCGTTTTTGTTTTAGCATAGCCTCCCCACCTTAACCCCAAAGAGCTGGTGTTGAAGGAGGCCCAAAAATTGTAAAGGTGTGCACCTGTGGAACAGGTGCGCAAACATTGTCGTTTTTGTTTTAGTATAGCCTCCCCACCTTAACCCCAAAGAGCTGGTGTTGAAGGAGGCCCAAAAATTGTAAAGGTGTGCACCTGTGGAACAGGTGCGCAAACATTGTCGTTTTTGTTTTAGCATAGCCTCCCCACCTTAACCCCAAAGAGCTGGTGTTGAAGGAGGCCCAAAAATTGTAAAGGTGTGCACCTGTGGAACAGGTGCGCAAACATTGTCGTTTTTGTCATAACCAAAATGAGGTTCTGTGAACGTAAAGAGAATGAGAGGAGGGTTTGAGGGTGGCACCATGGTCCAGGCTTAAACTGAGGCTCAACTGCCACATCACAACGATAGCCTAGTCTACAAGGTCTGCATCAGGTGCATCAAAGCTTGATATCCACGACTGATTCATCTTAATGAATGTCAAACGGTCGACTGAGTCGGTGGAGAGTCTAGTTCGATGGTCTGTGACGAATCCTCCTGCTGCGCTGAATGCCCGTTCCGATAGGACACTGGAAGCAGGGCAGGCCAACAACTCCATGGCATACTGGGCCAGTTCTGGCCAGTGGTCTAATCTTAAGACCCAGTATGCCAGTGGATCGGATTCGTCACATGAAAAGCCCTCTGTGTCACTTTGTGCCCTCACGTAATCGTCCACCATGTGATGCAGACGGTGTCGATGCGATGTGGCAGCTGAGAGGCCTGGGCGGTGAGGACTAAAAAAAGACCGAAAGGCATCCGTCAACCGCACGCCTTCTCCAACGCTCCTCTCGTGACCACCAGTAGAATCCATGGTAGGTTGTCCCCGCCCCTGCACCCTACGGGAGTCGGGGAACATGTTCACCAGATTCCTCTTGAGACTGTCCTCAAGGGATTTGATCCTGTGGACTCTATGGGTGGATGGGAAAAGCTCTGAGACTTTACACTTGTACCGGGGGTCAAGTAGGGTGGCCAACCAATAGTGGTTAGTCTCTTTAATGGCCTTGATTCTGGGGTCCTTTCGCAGGCTCTGGAGCATGATGTTTCCCATGCGTCGCAAATTAGCGAAGGCCTGAGAAGCTGACTCCTCGGGGTCACTCATAACGACATTATCTTCAACGGGCTCCTCCTCCTCCCAGCCACGTACTACTCCAAAGTGTCCCGAGGGAGTCAAACTAGGCCTTGCAGATTGCCGCATGTCTTCCTCCTCCTCCTCCTCAAACCCTGCAAAAGTTCCCGCAGAATCGTCCTCCTCCTCCTCTTCCACCCCTGGATCCTGCTCGGGCCTCTGGGAGCTAGGCATAATGGGGTCAGGATTCTCAGGATAAAGGGGGCCTTGAGAGGCAAGGAAGTCCTCCTCTTCCTCCTGCTGCTCTGCCTCCTGTGCCCTGTCCATAATGCCACGCAGAGTGTGCTCCAACAAAAACAGTACCGGTAGGGTGTCACTGATGCATGCGCTGTCCCGGCTGACCATCCTTGTGGCCTCCTCAAATGGCGAGAGGACAGCGCATGCATCCTTAATCAAAAGCCACTGCCGTGGTGAAAAGAAGCCCAGGCGCGCAGAGCCAGTGCTGGTGCCGTACTCGCATAGGTATTCATTGAGGGCCCTCTGCTGCGTGTACAGGCGCTGCAGCATAGCCAAGGTGGAGTTCCAGCGGGTGGGCATGTCACAGATGAGGCGGTGTACCGGCAGGTGAAACTCGCGCTGCACTTCGGCCAAACGTGCAGTGGCACTGTACGACCGCCTGAAGTGACTGCACACCCTTCTTGCCATCCTTAGCACATCCTGCATTCCCGGGTACGAGTTCAAAAACCGCTGTACCACGAGATTCAGGACATGCGCCAGGCATGGCACATGGGTTAACTTTCCCTGACGAAGGGCGGCCAGGAGGTTTGACCCATTATCAGTAACCACCATCCCTGGCTGCAGCTGGCGTGGTGTCAACCACCTCTGGGCCTGTGCCTGCAGAGCCCCAAGAATCTGAGGGGCAGTGTGCTGCCTGTCCCATAGACACACAAGCTGCAGCACTGCGTGACACCTTTTGGCCTGAGACATAGAATAGCCCTTTGAACGTTTACGTGGTATCTCATCATATTCAAAGGACCATTCTGCAGAGGAGGGCATGGAGGAGGTAGAGGAGGAGGAGCAGGAGGGGGTAGAAGTGATCGATCTACCCGGATCAGCGACACCACCAGCTGTTTGCAGACGTGGGGGCAACACTGGCTGCAGCACCGAGCCCTGGCTACAATCCCTTCCACTGGCAAGCAGTGTCACCCAGTGAGCAGTGACAGAAATGTACCGTCCCTGCCCATGTTTGCTTGACCAAGTGTCAGCCGTCAAGTGTATCTTACGGCTGACTGACTTGGCCAGGGATGACACTACATTGCCTTCCACATGTTGGTATAGGGATGGCAGGGCCTTACGGGAAAAGTAATGCCGACTTGGCACCTGCCACTGTGGAACTGCACATTTTGCGAAGTCACGGAAGGGAGCAGACTCTACCAGGTTAAATGGTAATAGTTGCAGAGCCAGTAGTTTAGCCAAACTACTGTTTAGACGCTGGGCATGTGGGTGGCGGGGAGTATACATTTTTTTTCGTTCCAGCATGTGTGGAATCGAAATTTGGCGTCTAGATGATACAGCTGGTGGTGTGCTGGAGGTAGATGCGACACTGCCTGCTATATCATCATCCCTGCCAGTGGAGGCTGCCAACAGGTGACGAGTGACTATAGCAGGGCCAGGAACAGACTGATGTGCAGGTGGAGCAGATGGAGCATGAGGAGGAGCGCGAGGAGAACTAGGAGGCCGACTGACCAATCTTTGGCCCTTTTGTGGGTTCTTTAAATGCTCCTGCCAACGGGCCGAGTGGTGGGTTGTCAAATGCCTGTTTAGGCAGCTTGTACCCAGGTGGTTGACATTTTTGCCACGTTTTATACCTTTCTTACAAATCTTGCAGATCGCAACTGTTTTATCTGCATGGGATGTCTCAAAAAAGGCCCAGCAAGATGAGGTGTGTATAGTGGCCCGGGAGACAACAGGTGCGGCCTTAGATGGAGTAGGCCGTCTGCTCTCCCCTCTTGCTTGCTCTGCCTCCTCCTCAACCTCAGACCCAACATCTGACTCCATCAAAGACTGAGCATCAGGCCTGGCCTGGGAGACAACAGGTGCGGCCTTAGATGGAGCGGGCCGTCTGCTCTCCCCTCTTGTTTGCTCTGCCTCCTCCTCAACCTCAGACCCAACATCTGATTCTATCAAAGACTGAGCATCAGGCCTGGCCTGGGAGACAACAGGTGCGGCCTTAGATGGAGCGGGCCGTCTGCTCTCCCCTCTTGTTTGCTCTGCCTCCTCCTCAAACTCAGACCCAACATCAGACTCCATAAAGGACTGAGCATCAGGCTGGAGTAGATGGCCGACACTGTGGTCAAACAGCTCAGCTGACTCCTCTGCCATGTCTGAAATTGGGTCTAAGGGAGGACATGAGGTGGACATGGACTCATCTGTATTTGTTCTGACAACTGCAGAAGACTGACCACTTTTCTCTGCCTGGGTCACTGTAGTTGCAGATGATGCCGATGATGAGGGTTTGTTCATATAGTCCACCACCTCCTGTACATACTGTGGACGTATAGCTTGGCCACTGCCGGAGAACAATCCAAATGGTGGCCTGGCTGAGGACTGACCACCACGTCCACCCCTGCCTCTAGACACCCTAGAAGCTGTGCCCCTTTCCGCAGCAGGGCCACGTATGCCTTTTCTTGGTCTACCAGGCATATTTCTCAATGATGCGTTGGCAACTGTGTGCGGTGAAAAACGCACACTGCTATGCGACCCACAGTTGTCGCTGGATACAGCACAGCAGTTGCGGTTCACGCACAGTAGCAAAGCCTTTTGCACAGTGGACCTAACGCTTTGAACAACAGGCGTTAGGTTGTCACTGATGCGTTGGCAACTGTGTGCGGTGAAAAACGCACACTGCTATGCGACCCACAGTTGTCGCTGGATACAGCACAGCAGTTGCGTGTCACGCACAGTTGCAAAGGCTTTTGTACAGTGCACCTAACGCTTTGAACAACAGGCGTTAAGTTGTCACTGATGCGTTGGCAACTGTGTGCGGTGAAAAACGCACACTGCTATGCGACCCACAGTTGTCGCTGGATACAGCACAGCAGTTGCGGTTCACGCACAGTAGCAAAGCCTTTTGCACAGTGGACCTAACGCTTTGAACAACAGGCGTTAGGTTGTCACTGATGCGTTGGCAACTGTGTGCGGTGAAAAACGCACACTGCTATGCGACCCACAGTTGTCGCTGGATACAGCACAGCAGTTGCGTGTCACGCACAGTTGCAAAGGCTTTTGTACAGTGCACCTAACGCTTTGAACAACAGGCGTTAAGTTGTCACTGATGCGTTGGCAACTGTGTGCGGTGAAAAACGCACACTGCTATGCGACCCACAGTTGTCGCTGGATACAGCACAGCAGTTGCGGTTCACGCACAGTAGCAAAGCCTTTTGCACAGTGGACCTAACGCTTTGAACAACAGGCGTTAGGTTGTCACTGATGCGTTGGCAACTGTGTGCGGTGAAAAACGCACACTGCTATGCGACCCACAGTTGTCGCTGGATACAGCACAGCAGTTGCGTGTCACGCACAGTTGCAAAGGCTTTTGTACAGTGCACCTAACGCTTTGAACAACAGGCGTTAAGTTGTCACTGTATTTTGCTGCCTAGCAAGCACGTATACCTGCTGTGATACAGCAGCACTGTGCCACGTGCTCACTAAACAGAACCCTCACACTTTCCCTACAGAAACTAAATTTTCAAATCTAACTAATGTAGTACAAAGTTCCCTAACTACACTAGATATCCCTTTCCACTAAATAGAAAGCTCCATACAGCAGAAGACTGACACTGTCCCTTAAGTTTTTTTTTTTTTTTTTTTTTTTAACTCTAAGAACCAGCACAATCGCTGTATCTAACTACACTGGCTGTAAGCTAAATACAATTCTGCTATATGGAGCTTTAGAACCACTCGATATGTAGGAAATGTAGTGTAGCAAGCAGGAGTCAGACAGAACTGCTTCAACTCTCTTCAACAGGCTCTGGATAACTGTGCTAGGGGTTAGGCGGGGCCATCTTATATAGTGTGGGGCGTATTCACTCCTGATTGGCCTCTGGTCCCCGTAGTCACTCCAATCACGTTCCTAGGAGACTCCTGCCCCCTCATTGGCTTTTGCAGACGTTTCTGGGCCAATCACGGGCTTTTAAAGCCCAGTTCCTGTCCCAGTGCATTTTGGGCGGTTCTGGTGGCCGAATACCGAACTTTTGCCGCAAAAAGTTCGGTATTCGGCCGAATATCGAACATCCAATGTTCGGGTCGAACCGATGGTCGACCCGAACCGTTCGATCATCCCTAATAGCCGGCAGTGCTAATCAGTGTATTCTGACGGCGGGGAAGTCTCCTTGTTTTCAGAATATAATGGCTCAGCAGGGAAGATCCCCCATATACATTGAGTGTGTGTGGATGGGGGAATCAAGTCAATTTTGGACAAAAAAAATGACTAATGTATGGACTGCTTTAGTTGCATGAGTTAACTTACCTTGAGTATTTTCCATTTTTATGCTTCTGATTTATGATTGTTTTCTTCTAGTTTTTTGTTTTCTTCTGTGTTACCAAGTTCTTTTCCTACATGTTTTGACGTTGAGCTATAAAACAAGGAAAATCATGATAAGATAACTACTGTATACTATAGCTTGCAAATGCTGCACCAAAATAAATGATTTAGGTATGAGACTCAAACCTTTGAATTGCATAGTAATTGCTATATTTTTTTAAAGCGGTTTAAAGGATGTTTTGGCACATCATCAATGGAGGCAGCTCACAAACCTCCGGGGTGGCTGCAGTCTGCACTGGAAAAGGGTCCTGTGCATCTTCTGGTCCGTTTCAGGCCAGACCTGATTTGCACCTGAAACGGAAAACAGGGACGCACCAGACTCCCTGCTGTGAGCCGTAGCTGCAAGCTAGTGTGAACCCAGCCTGAATTTTGAAGTATTTTGTATGTGTAAAACATTTTAATTAACTTTAAAACTTTAAAAATCTTTAAACAAAAAGGCATCTCAACACCCTTTAAACATAGTGGCTAAATCCAAATTCACAGCACTGACAGCTAAAACGTCATCATATATTGACAAAGGTATGACATGTAACAGGCAACCACAGAAAACCAGTCGCGATACATACATATGGTATATATATGATATATATATATACGATATATACAGAAATGTCAACAGCTCCATTATTGAAGTCTATTTATAGGTTATCATTTAGACTGGTGTTCTACACTGTTAGCATAAAATAAACAATTTGCAGCATACTGGATATAAGAGCAAACCATTTTATTTAAAAGAGACTATATAATGGTTTGCACATTTTTTTATTTCTTATGGCCAGAACTAAGAAGAAAATATTACAATTTTAAAACTATATTCAGGTAAAGCAGACCTTGCACCTCAAATCAAGGAACTGGCAAAAAAGGGTAACATTACGAGTAAGAGAAAACAAGTTGGTATAATCCTATAAACCTTGCCAGACTGCGACAAGGCAAGGTGACATCCTCCTGCTTCTGGTGAGATTTATATTCAATGTTGAATAGCTCAAGTTGCATGCACTCGAGAGATAATTCAGCTATTTTCAGATGACTTCGGGCTCTTTCACACGGTCCGCCTCCATAGGCGGATTCGTGCTGCTCAGTGGGGGATTATAAACACAGATCCCCGCTGAGCAGGCAGGTGACAGCTCCCTCTCCGCTCTGTGTGCAAAGAGGGAGGTGTCAGAGCCCCCTGCATCTCTATGGGGGAATCGGATGAGAGCAGACCGGATGGAAAAATGGGTTTTCAGCCGTCTGGATTTCACGGACAGGATCGAATGCGGATGGCAGCGGACATGTCTCCACTGACATCCGCTGCCCCATAGGGATGCATGGAGCATCAGATCAGATCCACCTAAAAAACTGACAGGCGGATCTGATCGGAGCGCTCATGTGAAAGGACCCTAAGACTTCTTGCACACGGTACTTATGTTTGAGCATTAGCATTTTTGGCTGTATTTTCTGGCATTTATGATAGGCGTATTTGTGCGTATTCCTGCATCTTTGTGCAAAATACTGATCATGAACTTGATTTTTCATTTTGTTTCTACTCCTCAAAATGTCGGTTTTTTGTTTTTTTTTTACGCGTCCGTGTACAGGCACGTTTGTAAACAATAGGCTGCATTTTACTGTAGATCAGTAAAAGAAGTACTGAGCATTTTCCACCTGCAATATGCAAGAGGTCTAATGCCTGGTACATGCGATGAGACAAACGATTGTCCTTTTTTTTTTGCATGCTAGTCTCATATTGAAAATGAAGCGTTTACTAAAGTTACGAAAATTCTCATACGACAGAATAAAAATTTGGAGGTGATGTAATGTGTTGTAGTGTATTTGCATTTGTTGTAGTGTATTGCTGTTGTACTGATTAAACGCAAAATCATAGGAGAAAAATTTTGGTGCTTGTCAAAATGGATAATTTGACATGAATTGTCATGATCGGCTTTCGAAAGCTGTGTACCAATGATCAGATTATCGAACAAACGCTTTGAAAGCTGTATTTTTCGTACAGCTTTCTGATTGTGTGTACGGGCCAGTCGTCTGATGCATCAGCCAGAAACATCCTGACAGGCTTACGAACTATTGATTTCCGACACACACACATCCATTCAGATGTAAAACACCACTTTAACCTCATGACCAGGCCATTTTTTGCGATAAGGCACTGCGTTACTTTAACGCCAATGGCACGGTCATGTGACACTGTGCCCAAACAAAATGTATGTCCTTTTTTTTCCCACAAATATAGACTTCTTCTGGTATATTTGATCACCAATGCGGTTTTTACTTTTTGCGCTAAACAAAAAACAACAAACAATCGACAATTTTAATACTTTCGCAGAGAGGAGCTGGGTTGACATAAACGGAAAACAGGCGTGTCTCAGTCCCAAAAAATATTGTATAGAAACAGGAGGAGAATGCCGAAGAGGCTTTAATGAGAGAGACAACCACAAAAAATATAAAATTACATGAGTTTATTATAGAATTTTAATACTTTCCTCTATAAAACATTACCAATAAAAAAAATATAATTTCTTCATCAATTTAGGCCAATATGTATTCTGTAGCTACACACTATATGCATATATATTTTTTTTTACTAGTAATGGTGGCGATCAGTGGCTTATAGCAGGACTACGATATTGCAGCGAAAAATCTGACACCTAACTTACACTTTTGACACTTTTTGGGGGACAAGCGACACTAATACAGTGATCAGTGCTAAAAAAAATATGCACTGTTACTGTACTAATGACACTGGCAGGGAAGGGGCTAACATCAAAGGCGATCAAAGGGTTAACTGTGTTCCCTGGGAGTGATTATAAACTGTGGGGGGATGTGCTTTTACTGGGGGACTCTACAGATCCATGCTCCTGCTTAGCAGGAACACAGGATCAGCTCATTCCCCTCTCACAGAATGGCAGTCTGCCTTATTTACACAGTCTGCCTTCCTCCTGAACAATCGGTGGGTCCCAGCGGACATTGTGTCCGCCAAACCCGCTGATTGGCACCCGCTGTGTCCAATCGCAGCAGGAGTGGGTCACCTGCAGCGCGCGCACACACCCCAGACTTGGAAGTATCAGAACACGTACTAGGTACGTGATCTGGCACAAAGTGGCTGCCCTGTTGCAGTATATCTGCATGGGGCAGTCGCTAAGCGGTAATGGATAGGTTCACCTTTCATAAAATGTTACACCCATATTCAAGGTGTAACATGTTACTGTTGCAGCACCCCCCACACTCCTCTGGTTCCCCGCTGTGACAGCGAGCGGGGATCTTCTCCCTTTTACTCGCTGTCACAATTTAACCACTTCAAAACTGGGCACTCTTACCCCGTTCCTGCCCAGGCCAATTTTCAGCTTTCAGCGCTGTCAAACTCTGAATGACAATTGCGTGGTCATACAACACTGTACCCATAAGAAATTTTTTTCACACAAATAGAGCTTGACAAAGGTATTGACGTGATCTGGCACAAAGTGGCTGCCCTGTTGCAGTATATCTGCATGGGGTGGTCGCTAAGCGGTAATGGATAGGTTCACCTTTCGTAAAATGTTACACCCATATTCAAGGTGTAACATATTACTGTTGAAGCACCCCCCACACTCCTCTGGTTCCCCGCTGTGACAGCGAGCGGGGATCTTCTCCCTTTTACTCGCTGTCACAATTTAACCACTTCAAAACCGGGCACTCTTACCCCGTTCCTGCCCAGGCCAATTTTCAGCTTTCAGCGCTGTCAAACTCTGAATGACAATTGCGTGGTCATACAACACTGTACCCATAAGAAATTTTTTCACACAAATAGAGCTTTCTTTTGGTGGTATTTAATCACCACTGGGTTTTTATTTTTTGCTAAACAAAAAAACGACAGAAAATGTTGAAAAAAATCAAAACAAACTTTTTTTGTTTCGGTTATAAAATTTAGCAAATAAATAATCTTTCTTCATACATTTAGGTCAAAATGCATACTGCTACATTTCTTTGGTGAAAATAACCCAAATCGATGTATATTATTTAGTCTGTAGAATAGGTAAAAGAGTCCACAAACTATGGTATATACTGTATTTAATTTCTTAAGGCCTGAAAATGCCAGGACAGTGCAAATACCCCCAAATGACCCCTGTTTGGAAATTAGACAGTCCGAGGTATTTAGTAAGAGGCATAGCAAGTGTTTTGAAGCTGTAATTTTTTGTCACAATTATTTGAAAAATGAAGAAATGTAAAAAATTGACTGGTGACAGTATGAAAATGTATATGTGTGTGTGTGTGTGTATATATATATATATATATATATATATATATATACACACACATACATACATACATACACACACACACACACACACACACACACACACATATATATATATTTATTTTTACAATTGTTTTTCTAACACAGTGTGCCTAGAGCAATACAGTGTTACCATAGCTATACTACACTACTCTGGGGGAGTGATCAGGATTTTTTTTATTTACACATTTTGATTGCATATACCAATGAATTGTATAGGTATAAGGATAGGTATAAGCAACCATTTTTACTGAAAGAAAATAGTTCAGTGTCTTTTGTTGCGATTAGGTGGGATTGGTCAAAGCTAATCACATTATACAGATGGGCTGTCTGTACCATGTGTTCACTGTGACTAATCACAGCTAGCAACACAACTGTATAAAATGGATGGCATGAAAGGAAGCCATCCATTGTTAAACATTGTCGTGGTCTGCTGTAATTGGTCACAGCAATCACATAACATTGGCAGCAGGTTGGTACAGTGATCAGTCATCAGTTGTGTCCTGTGGACACAGCCAGTGACAGATCGCACCTCTGTGCAGCCCCGCGGCAGGCGTGTTCTGTGAGGACGTTAAATGACGTCCTCCCAGAACAACAGTGCTCCCGGCCGAAGGGGTTTAAAAAAATGCGGCCGTGCAGGGTTCCACCCACCCAGCCATGTCATTCACTGAGTTTTGTGGAAGTGAAAACTACAAGTACTGATAGCCTTTGCAGCTGATCTGCTGATTGCAGGTGCAATGCTTTGCAGGCTCCTAGATGAATTTAGCCTTAAAAAATGTAGACAATCCACATAAATCGAAATGGATCCAAAATAGAAGCAAATCAATTGGGCAGCAGCCACACTGTTTGATGTGAGAACTACTGTATGTATCTTCACTATTAGACTTTGCAACCCCCTGATGAATTTGCTTTAAGTGTCCTAAAATTTTGCGAATGGGCTTTTTTTTTTTCTTTTTTGTTCGCACAAAATTTTTGAAATATTAGCTGAAAGTGGCAGTTCTCTATTGGAAAAAGTTGTAAAATAAAGAGAGATAAATCATACAAAAGAAAGTAAGGCACAATAGAGAGGAAGCAGGAAAGATCACGTCTTTGATGATGGATTCAGATGAAGACCTATAGTATATTGAGCAACAGTGGAATAGAATATCTAGATTGAGAAGGATAAGAAATAAAGATAAAAACAAATACATAAATTAATCTAGATAGATCTAGAAGTGTAATAAAGATCAAGGCTGAAGAGAAAGACAGACTGTGAAAAATATGGAAAGAAATGCCAGAATCCATCCTTTAAAAAATATTTGAAGGAATTCATAGAAGAAAATATAATGGATTAGAGGAGAAAAAACTGCCACTCAGAAAATAATACATAAATGGTGTATCAATAAAGCTGAGAAGATACATGTTTAATTTAAATCTAAAATAACGGAATTTTTGTAAAATCTTACCGTAAAATTCCTTTCTCTGAGTCCTCCGACAGTCGCCGCCACTTCATAATCTTCACTAATGGGGTATTGACCTTTGCTCCGTAGGAGTAGCTAGGCAACAAGATTTGTTAATATAAAAGCTTTTAGCATATCACACCCCTAGGGGGCGGTCCCCTCAGTCAATACCTCCCTGCTTCCTGCATTCTCAACTCAGTTTCAGTAGCATAGCAGTAGAGTACATAAACAAACCCCAAAAGAGGGGCGGGGGCGGCGACTGTCGGAGGACTCAGAGAAAGGAATTTTACGGTAAGATTTTACAAAAATTCAGTTTTCTCTTACGTCCTCTGACAGTCGCCGCCACTTCATAATCTTCACTAATGGGGACGTCCCAGAGCAGTGTAGACATGAGGGGTGGGAAAAACGCAGCCGCGCCTAAAGCAACACAGTACCCACATCAGAGAAAGGAACCTTACCAAAGTAAGAGAACCAACTGGGCAACAGGAAAAAACGTGCTCAACAGGAGCAACAACCAAGGAAAGAACAAGTAACCTAGGGGTAAAAACACCCCAACAGCCAAGGACCCAAACAAGGGACCCTAAGGCACTGCCGCACTAAGAACTTTACGGCCAAAGGAAGCATCTGCCGATGCCTGAACATCCACTTTGTAAAATTTTGAGAAGGTGTGAACGGACGACCAAGTCGCCGCCTTACACACCTGGGCCACAGAAGCCTGATGACGATAGGCCCAAGACGTACTCAGAGACCTGGTAGAGTGCGCCTTCACAGGGAAAGGAGGAACCTTCCCCTTCAAAGCATAGGCTTGCACAATGGTCTGTCTGATCCACTTGGCGATGGTCGCAGCCGACGCTGCCATGCCCTTCCGAGGACCCTCTGGAAGGACAAATAGAGAATCCGTCTTGCGAAAGGATTTAGTCGATGACAGGTAAACCCTGATCGCCCGAACCACATCCAAGGAATGCAAAGCCACCTCCTTTGGATGCTTAGGCTTCGCGCAAAGCGAAGGCAAGACAATATCCTCATTGAGGTGAAATTCCGAGATCCTCTTCGGAAGAAAAGAAGGGTTAGGTCGTAAGACCACCTTATCCAAGTGAATCACCAAGTAGGGAGAGCTGCAGGACAAGGCCGCCAGCTCCGACACCCTGCGAGCCGAAGTGATCGCTACCAAAAAGGCAACCTTCTTGGACAACAGAGACAACGAGATCTCCCTGATCTTTTCAAAGGGAGCATGCTGTAACACGGACAGAACAAGGTTCAAGTCCCATGGAGGTAAAGGATCCCTCCAAGGAGGGGCCAAGTGCCGCACCCCTTGAACAAAGGTGCTAACCAAAGAATTAGACGCCACAGGGCGTTGAAAGAGAACGACCAGTGCAGAAATCTGACCCTTAATCGTGGCCAACGCCAAACGCTGGTCCACGCCCGTTTGAAGGAAGGCCAACACTCTCGATACCGAGTATGAGCGAGGGGAGTACCCCCTGGACTCACACCAGGCAAAATACGCCTTCCAAGTACGGTAGTAAATCTTCCCCGAAGAGGCCTTCCTAGCCTTGATCAAAGTGGGAATGACCTCAGGGGAGAGACCCCTATCCTTCAGGACCTGGCTTTCAACAGCCAGGCCGTTAAAGCCAGCGACTGTAAAGCAGGATGGAATATCGGTCCTTGAGACAGGAGATCTTCTCGAAGAGGTAGACGCCACGGAGCGTCGACCGCCAGATTCACGAGGTCTGCGTACCAAGACCGGCGAGGCCAGTCTGCCGCCACCAGAATCACCGTGTGCGGTTTCCGAGGCCAACCTGCGAAGGAGCCTGGACAGCACACAGCTATTGTGCACGATCATCTTCATCCGAAGAAACTAAACTAAATGCTGAGAAAAATAACAGCTAGTAAAAGAAAGAGAAAAATACTCAAATAAAATCAAAAAAGAGAATAGAAAGCTGAGACTGAGAGCCCCAGCACAGTATCAGCCAAGCTACTCCTAAGCTAGGCATTAGAAACTGAGTTGAGAATGCAGGAAGCAGGGAGGTATTGACTGAGGGGACCGCCCCCTAGGGGTGTGATATGCTAAAAGCTTTTATATTAACAAATCTTGTTGCCTAGCTACTCCTACGGAGCAAAGGTCAATACCCCATTAGTGAAGATTATAAAGTGGCGGCGACTGTCGGAGGACGTAAGAGAAAATTATGTTTAGAAAAAAAAAAAAAAAATGGATTTTTGTAAAATCTTACCGTAAAATCCTTTTCTCTTAGCTCATCGACAGACGTAGTCCTCGGTGATACACCACCTTCGGGTTATGTTACCTCCGCAGGAGCAGGACTAGACAGGAAATTAAAAAGCTCTGGCCACACCCTAGGGGCAGTCCCAGAGGGTATATCCTCTCTCTCTCTGCCTCAGCAAATCAGTTATGTGAAAAAGCAGTGCTTAGAGAATTTAACCCAACCCAACTCCAAAACAGAGGGGCGGGGACTACGTCTGTCGATGAGCTAAGAGAAAAGGATTTTACGGTAAGATTTTACAAAAATCCATTTTTCTCTAGCGCTCATCGACAGACGTAGTCCTCGGTGATACACCACCTTCGGGACGTCCCAGAGCAGTATCACGACTGAGGGGTGGGAAAATGGAAATCAAATCCCAATCTAGAAGGCCCAACCGGTGCCAACTAGAAGTTTACAATGCTCATCCTTAATGATGAGACTCAACAAAAAAATTTTCAAACAGAAAAAAACCCTCGAGGTAGACCACCGGTCTCCCCAAATTGCGGCCTGCAAAACCTTGCGGCCAAATGAGGCATCCGCCGATGCCGTCACATCAATTTTATAGAATTTAGTAAAGGTATGTACCGACGACCAAGTGGCCGCCTTACATACCTGGACCACTGACGCCTGATGGCGAAAGGCCCAGGAAGTACTGAGCGCTCGAGTGGAGTGCGCCCTAACAGGGAACGGAGGACTCTGACCCTTAATAGAATAAGCCTGTACCACCGTTTGTCTAATCCATTTGGCAATGGTCGCGGCAGATGCAGGCAAACCCTTTCTGGGGCCATCCGTGATCACAAAAAGTGAATCCGTCTTACGGAATGATTCCGTAGCTTTCAGGTATACCCTGATTGCCCGAACCACATCCAAGGAATGCAACGCATGTTCCCGATGATGCTTGGGCTGAGGACACAAGGAAGGTAGCACAATATCTTCATTCAGATGAAAATCTGAAACCACCTTAGGAAGAAAAGATGGCTTAGGATGAAGTACTACCTTATCCCTATGAATCACTAGGTATGGGGACTGGCATGATAATGCAGCCAGTTCTGACACCCTGCGAGCAGAAGTAATAGCCACCAAGAAGACCACCTTCTGGGATAAAGTAAGCAAGGGAATCTCCCTGATGTTTTCAAAGGGAGGTTTCTGTAGAACCGACAAAACCAAATTAAGATCCCAGGGCGGTAAGGGCGCGCGGACTGGAGGAGCCAGGTGCCGCACCCCCTGGATGAAATTCCGCACCAAGGATTTGGTAGCTAAAGGTTTCTGAAAGAAGATTGCTAATGCTGAAACTTGACCCTTGATGGTGCTCAAGGCTAGCTTCTGCTCAACCCCTTGTTGCAAAAAGGCCAATATTCGAGACACCGAATAGGTACGTGGAGGAAATCCTAAAGATTCGCACCACGCAATATAAGTCTTCCATGTGTGATAATAGACTTTGCTGGAAGTCGCTTTCCTTGCTTTAATAAGGGTAGGAATGACTGAAGTAGACAAACCTTCAGTACTTGGGTCTCAATGGCCAGGCCATTAAAACCAGCGACTGTAAAGCACGAAGGTAAATAGGTCCTTGAGACTACAGACACTCCCTGAGACGAAGTTCCCACGGAACGTCTGCGACTAACATGTCCAAGTCGGCCAGGCCGGCTTGAAGAGGCCAGCCTAGAATTTCTAGGACCACTGGCGCTGATTGGATCTGAACCAGGCGTCCCTAGAGCTATCTGGCCCCGACCATCCGAGAAAGTCTGGTCGTTTTCTGTTCCCACACATTTATCAGATACCTGATAGTTATCAGGAAAGGTGATCTTTTCTGGTTGAACCTCAGGGACCGAAGTCACCCGACTAGAGGCTACTTGGCCTATCTGGTCAATCAGATCCGATTCCTGTGAGGTATCGGGACTAATCTTAGGAAAAGGTAAAGGAAAAGATCTTTTCAGGGAACGGTAACTACCGCTTCCTGTGGTACTTAAATGTTGGAAGGGAAGAATCGCACCGGTAGTAGTGGTTGATGCTCGATCTAATGTCCTGAATACCGGTGAAAACGTCCCCCCACCCTGAAATCGGGTGGGGGCGCACCTTCAGGCTGTGTACTCCTTTACTTCGGGTTTGGCCCTGGAGGAGTCTTGCCTTTCCCGGGAGTACCAGCCGGGCGCCCTTTATGGGCGGTAAAGAAAGGTCCTCGCTTGTTGCGAGGTTCCTTAGCTTTTGCAGCCTGTGGCAAAAAGTACTCTTGCCCCCGGTGGCATCCTTAATGATTTCATCTAGGTTGGCTCCAAATAGACGATTCCCCTGAAAAGGGAGATTGGTCAAAGTCTTTTTGGAACCTAGGTCAGCTGACCAGCATTTTAACCACAGCACACGTCTGAGGATCACTGCTAACTTAGATGCATGCCCTAACAAGGGAGTAGTGTCCAAGGCTGCGTCACAGATAAACCGTAGCCCTTGTATGATCTGTTCTATCAAATCAGATGTCTCCTGGGGAATATCTTTTCCCCTAAGATCTTGGCGTACCATTTTCGCCCATTCTGTAAGTGTCTGGGAAACTAGACCAATAACAATTACTGGTCTAAATGCTGACCCTATCAGAGAAAAGATAGTGCGGGACTCCGCTTCTATCTTTCGATCCACCGGATCCTTAAAGGACGAAGTGTCCTCCACTGGAATAACCGTGGCTTTATACAGCCTGGAAATAGGCGGATCCACGACTGGTGGTACCGTCCATTTCTTAATGATGGATTCCTCAAACGGATAGCGTCTAGCAATACGCTTGGAAATAGTAAAGGTACGTTTAGAATGCTCCCATTCTCCTTTAATCTGATTTCCAAAACATTTAGGTACAGGAAAAGCTTTCGCCGTCTTGATGGGCTTATTAGTCCCAAAAGGCCTCTCTGTTTCAGTTGCCTCTGCCGGTAAAGCCTCAAGTTTTAAGGTTTCTTGCACTGCCACAACTAGTGCGTCCACCAATGCTTCTTCCTGAATTATAGCAGGAGAAGAAGCGTCCTCCTCACTGTCTGAGGGGGCTTTACCTGGGATAGCAGCCCTTGCAGAGGAACCTGCAACTGCAGTGACCATCTCCGAATCAGAGTCAGAGGTGTCAGATAGTATAGGGGTAGGCGGGGGTCGCTTCCTTGACCCCCGTCCCTGACAGGCCGCCTCCACCCGAGCCACCATAGACTCCAAAATTGCTGTAAATGACTCTATACTCTGTGCACCGGCGGGTCCCGAGGCCCCCTCGAGGGAAACAGGTGGGGGAATATGTGTGGCAGGGTCCATAATAACTCCAGTTACTTCCTGGATGATATAATTCAAAGTAAAGAAAAAACTTTTTTTTTTTTTTTTTTTTTTTGACCCTCAGCGCCACAAAAAAACCCCTTAGAGTTACCTGCTAGGGATCCCTATCGATCGAGAGAGAGAGAGATAGACCCCCAGGCTCACCACTTGATGTTCAGAGTTGAACTGCAACAGCTTACAGCGCTGTCTTAGACAAACAGGAAGTCTTTTGGCTGGCTGCCCAGGAAGAAAGGAGGCGGCTCCGCCCCTCTGCACGCCTTCCGGCGCCTCCCCCAAGCTCCACGAGGTGTAGAATCACCTCAAACATGGCCGCCCCCATGCTGGAGACACGAGGCTACGCCAAAATGGCGGCTCGTGCGATCCAGCAAAAAAAATGGCGGCGGCCTGTGCTGACTAGCGGTGTGCTGCAGGCACACAACACTCTCTCTGCATGGGGATATGGCGTGGTTGGCGGTACCGGCCCTGGCGGACCGCATGGCCATTCGGGAGGCCTGCTATTAGCTGGAGATCTGACTTGGAAGGCAGTCTACATGTCCATGGCTTCTGACTGGTAGGTAGCTTATACTTAACCCATAAGATTCCCAGAATGCCACAGATTACATCTTTAAAACATGTATACAATAGATTGTTAGCTCCCAAACCAAGCCTCCTGGCTTTTTGCACACATAAAATCACACTCAAAGTAGGAGGATTTGTGACATGTTATAGGATAGAAAGAAACTCTTTCTTACCATACATAGAGGGGCCCGCGTTCACCACAAAACCCGTCAGGGAAAAAGGGGGAACATACTACTCACCATACCGGAACCAGGCGGGCACCAACTCCTGACAGTACCCCTCTCCACCGGGGCGGGAGGGCTGTCGACCGATACGGACGCCGTGACTCATGGTCTTTGGCGTTTCAGCGAGACGTTTAACTCGCGGGTTCAGTCCTTTTAATGGGACTTTGTCGCGGCCGACCCAGCGCGGAGCTATGGCCTGCACGCGCTCGTAGGCTGAACTGGGGTGACCACCGGATCTCAACATCCAGCCCGTCGCCCAGTTCAGCTTTCTTGCTTGAAGATCTCACAGGAACACTGGAGAAAAAAAGCTGTCCAAAAATCCTTTTAGAAAAAAATTCTTGCCAGGACCTAAGATCCCAGCAAGGTATCTAGGTCCTTACTCCTAACTAGACAGAAAATAACTGATTTGCTGAGGCAGAGAGAGAGAGGATATACCCTCTGGGACTGCCCCTAGGGTGTGGCCAGAGCTTTTTAATTTCCTGTCTAGTCCTGCTCCTGCGGAGGTAACATAACCCGAAGGTGGTGTATCACCGAGGACTACGTCTGTCGATGAGCGCTAGAGAAATAAAAGTTAATTGTCCTTGGGATTGTGAAGTGCATCACGTAATATTGAAAACTGTATTAATCCCACAGTAGGACCAATATTTGCATGCTGCATATACAGATAGGGCCATGTAAAAATGATATATTCCAGGCATGGAACTGTTTCCTCTAAAGAGAATTTGGTTTCCAACAGAGAACTACATTATGTAAGAGGTGAGCAATATATGTACTGTAGCAGCCGAGAATAGTGCCCACAAGTCTGATGACGTTCAGAAGTGCATATTTACCAAACTACATCATATGTGGCTTGTTTCTGCCATAGCAGATAGAAAGAATTGTCTATTTATCTCTCATACTGAAATACTGAATCAGAAACAAAAAGATAGCTGCTAGGTAAGCATGAAGAGTTTTTTCATTCTTACAGTTTTGATCATGAAAGGGAAAAACTAACTAACTGAGCTACACAATATGAAGAGCTCTACAAGGCACACACACACACACATTTTATATATACATATATATATATATATATATATATATATATATATATATATATATATATACATATATATATATATAGTGAATGACCTCACCTGTTGTCTGCTAAGGGAGGTATTGACACTCAGAGTAATGTGTATTGAAGGCTCGTTAGGGAACCATTGTTCTGTGTCTGACTATAGTTTACATTGATTGCCCCCTGGGGCTTCTGTCTCCTTGCATTGGTCAAAGCTATCTGACCAATCCCTGTTGACTAATTGTCAAGTCCTCATTTGCATAGCAGCCCTCCTGGTCAAGCTATCTGACCAATCACTACTGACTCATTTTCGAGCCCTCATTTGCCTGTCTGGAGAGGACCTTATGGGGGACTGCAGGTACTGTGAAATTGACCAATGGGAAAGTGGTTGTTGGGGAAGGATGTTCCAAATTCTGTATAAAAGTGTGCTGTGTTCTTCCAATAAATGTTGTTCCTGTTTTACCCTCAACTCTGAGCTTTGTCTCGTTCTTGGGGGGGATTCACTGTATGCTGTTGGAGACTGATTGCTAGGAGTGTAAGCTGATGTATGCTTTTCCTGTTCGTCTGCTAGCAGCTATTCGTGAGGTTCCAGGTTGGAGTGCTATTTTGTATCCAGTTCGGGAGTTTGATGTTCTGCAGTAGCTGTGCCTGTCTCTCAGAAAGGGGCATATCGCCTAAACGGATTTTAACCCCTTGCTGAAACGGTCTGTTATATATATATATATATATACACACACACACACACACACACACACACACACACACACACACACAATGGTAATGTCTCACTACAGAAGTATAATTGACACATTTGAGAAGTTTTCAAATGATGGTAAATAAAAGGACCCAAATGTATTTATTTATAACTGTTCCCAAGCAATGACAATGATCCACTGGATGATGCTTAAAGTTTGGCCTAGATTGCTCATGAAAGGGGGTTTCAACATTTCGATTTGCATATGGAAAAATTGCTGCTTCAGTCTTATGAGACGGTATATCAAAATGTATTTGTGCTGCAGGAAAGGCTGCACCAGATCACAGGAGTGCTCTAGTCTTTGCAGAATGGGAAGTTGCACCTTAACCACTTCAGCTTTGGAAGGTTTTACCCCCTTCATGACCAGGCCATTTTTTTGCAATACAGCAATGCGTTTCTTTAACTGACATTTGCACGGTCATGCAACGCTGTACCCAAAATCGACTTTTGTCCATTTTCCCCAAAAATAGAGCTTTCTTTGGGTGGTATTTAATTACCTCTGCAGTTTATAATTATATATATATATATATATATATATATATATAAACTTTCTGCTAGCTCTACTAACTCTCTTTTCTAAAACATACCCAATAAAAAAAAATCTAATTTCTTCAACAAATTAGGCCAATATGTGTTCTGCTACATATTTTTTGTTAAACCCCCCCCCCCCAATAAGCATGTATTGAACGGTTTGCTCAAAAGGTATAGTGTCTACAAACTATGGGATATTTAATTTTTTATTTATTTTTTTACTAGTAATGGCAGCTATCAGTGACTTTTAGCAGGACTGCGATATTGCGGCGGACAGATCGGACACCTAGCTGACACTTTTTGGGGACCAGTGACACTAATAGGGTGGTGAGTGCTAAAAAATATGCACTAATATAAAATAGCAAACTTGTGCGCTAAAATAAGGTAAACGACACCCTAGATCTGAATGCGTAAATGAATAAAAACAATCGTCAAAAAATATGCACTGTCATTGTACTAATGATACTGGCTGGGAAGAGGTTAACATCAGTGGTGATCATAGGGTTAACTGTATGCCTAGGGTGTCCTTATACACTGTGGGGAGGTGCTTTGACTAGGGAAAACACAGGATAAAACTCTTCCCCACTGACAGAACAACAATCTGCCCTGTTTACATAGGCATATTGACATTCTGTTTGTATCCCAAACAATCTGCGGGTTCTGGCGCACATCAAGTTCAATGGACCCTCTGATTGGCTCTCGCTGTGTCCAATCACTCGAATGCCCCAGAACATGTACTAGGTATGTAATCTGGTGCAGAGCAGCCGCCCTGTCACAGTAAATGTACGCGGGGCTGCCTCTAAGCAGTTAAAGCAGTATTAGGCTCCTTTCACTTGGAGTGGACTCCGTTTTGATCAGCAGGGGAACTGTCTGATGATCCCCTGCTAATCGGAACAGGGCAGGCAGATAACAGGTGCGTGACCGCTCAGTTTCTGAAGAGTAGATACAGAAAGAGCTTGCTCTGCATTATGGGTGGCCGAGATTAAATGGACTCCTCTTTCCGCACTGTCTGTTTACACCCAACTGCCCTCCAATGCCATCTGCCCAGACGCCGGGGATGGAAACGATTCTGTATTTTATCCATTCTGGAGGTAGGTGGGTGTAAATGGACACAAGCCCGCTTACAACTGCCGGTCCATCGGGGTGAATGGAATGTCCAATCAGGTCTGCCTGGAAAACTGACAGGGGAACCTGATCAGACCCTTTGTGTGAAAGGGGCCTTAAACACAAAAGCAAACATTTATTATATTGTAGCTTACCAATTCTTAGATGTGATGGCTGCAATAATATTCTTTTTTAGGCTATCTTCTATTTTCATATGGTGATCTAGCCAGTAGGTCTGTTGCTGTTTTTCAACAGAAAAGCTATTGTGCAGTTAAAGGGATGACAGACCATTTAACAGTAACCGGGGTGCCAAAAATTATCAGCCTTTATGTTAAACCTTTATCCCAAAAAGAAAAAAAAAACAAAACGGCTGTAACTAATTTTAAAGGTTTAGCTCGAGTTCAGCTTCAACGTGTTACTGTAGCTAAATCTGCTAGTACATCTACACTTCCTTCCTCCTGGACTGACAATGCTGCTGTCCAAATCTGTGCCCCTGTACTCATTCATCCAGATTGTGTCTGTAAATTACAAGAGATGTGTTACTGGCCAGATCACCAGATGAAAACAGAGGGAAAATACGCCTAAAAATAGAAAACTAAAATGTGCGGTTTTGGGTTTAATACCACTTTAAAATAACAGCATCACACACCCTTTATGTACACGGATAGAGACGCAAGCGTAAAAAAATATCCCATCCACAGAAAGTATGGATGACCTGACAGTAGAAATATTAGAGAAAACAAGTTTTCTTTGCCAGTGATGTCTGCACTTTAAAGAAAAGAGAAAAGGCAGCAGGTCTCCTAGGAGAAATTCTAATTTTATAGCTTCAAGAAAGAAGCTGTATAACGACACTGTGGTTAAATTTCAGATGCCTTGTATCCCATGAGCTTTTTCAACCCGAAATTTGAAGTGGTGTCTGATGCCAGTATGTGGCATTTACATTTACACGGCAAATTATGTTGCATAAAATGAAGAGCGATAATAAAATGCTTACCACAATGCAGCCAGCTTTAAAATTTGCTACGGCTAGAGGAAAACTGCATAGGCATCAAATTGTGCTTCTGGATAGCATTTTTTTTAAACCATACAGTACATAGTAACAAGTCATCTAAATCTTGATGTGAAATTATCTTTAAAACTGACTGAGATAAATCAAAAATATTTAGGGGAAAAAGCAATATAAAAAGAAAGGAACAAAAAAGAAAAAAAAATCCTACATAATGGGGCTTGAGCTATTAAACAGTAGTGACTGGAAAAGTGGAGTGATTGTTAACATTTACTTTTTTTTTTTAGAGGAAAAAAAACAATAACTTATGATTTTTTTTTTTTTTTTATTATTACTTTTTTAATGGCTGTGCATAGTACAAACATTATGCCGAACTCATGGAATGCAAGACACAATGACATAGTTGTAGCCAGCCATTGGGTACAACATTTTTTGGAAAATAAAAGTAAAAAAATAAATAAATATATAAATGAAAGGGAAAATCAGAACACTCGACTTGAGTCACAGTTCCAGAAATAATGCTCAGTTAATCAAACATGGCTCAACCTAGGTCAAAGGCAGGTAATAACTTGTCTAAACTAAAACCTGTAACTGGTCCCTTGGTAGTTATGCACTGCACAGGAGCAAGTATCAGTAAAAATAAAGTAAACCAAGCAAAGAATAAAACATCTTCTATCCAATTGTACCAACTGCACGTAGGTTCCAAAAATATGAGCAGTTTGAAACAGACGAGGAAGGCTAATGGAAAAGTGGGAGGGTGGGGGGAAGCAGAGAAGTAAGGAAGGGATAGGGAGGAAAGGAGAAAAGATGGAAAGAAAAACAGAGGGTCACTCTCTATGGGCCACAAAAGAGTCTGCAAGCATGAATCAAATGACTCAGCTATACAAATTGCCTGTATTCAATAAGGCTTCACAGAGTCATTACTGAACAGTAGACTATAGTCAACCCCGAGATACAGGACTATCGTTTTTGGCCAGGCATAACTGTTGTGTAACAATACACCCCACAAGCGCACATGTGGTGTAGAGTGAGATACCAATCCCTGAGGCAAGGCAAGTATTGCGGCCCATACACACACACAATTACATATATAAATATAAATATATATATATATATATATATATATATATATATATAAACATATGTGCCATACTTTACCCCAAATTCTCTACCCCCCCCCTTCCAGCACAAATCTAATACCCCCACAAATCCCCCCTTGAAGCACAACCCCCCCCAGTGCAAACCCTCTTACCAACCACCCCCATCCCTCTTGCCAGCATAAATCTACCCCCAGAAATCTATGTTAACTGTCCTCCACCCTCTACAGGTCATATGGCCCCCAGTGCAATTTTCCTTCCCTGAAATAGACCTCAGATCAGCGTGGCTCGATACATGGGAACGTCCTTCCTCCCAGCTCCTCCTCTTGTGCATGATACATGTCTGAGTCAAGAAGGAGCCTAGCTTCCCTCGGATCTGACATGTATTGTTACAAGCAGCTGGCAGGGTAAGAATTCCGGCTACTGCAGAGAAGGTTATTGCGGTGCTAGCGAACCATGTCACCCTGCAGAAGATGTGAGCCAGGTACCCTGGCTGCCCGTGGCTAGTGCACCCCTGCCAGGTGAATTTGTGGAGACAAGTGCCAGAAACTTGATTCATCACTGGGTCTGGATCTGTAGGATGCTGGTATTTTGTTGAAATACCAGGACGGTCCCATCGAATCTGGGATGGTTGTGAGGTATGATTTTGCGCCCCTAAGAATTTTGCACCCTAGGCATACTACGCCAGTGCATCTCAGTCTCCAGTCAGGAAAAGGACATTGATACTAAGCATGTGAGGAGCTCTGCGTATTTTGGCTCCAGTCCTTTAGCACAGCTGCAATGTTTGTTGGACAGCACGAGCAGGTAACTGATTGGTTTCATTGCCTGTAATAACTTTAATATGCCAAAACCACTTTGAAAATATACAGTTGTAACTGGCAGTCTAATCTGAGAAAGGCTGCAAAAAAACAAATGAAATGATAATATATGACAAAAAAACTGTATATGATTACAGGTTTATGAGTTATATAACGTTAGTTACAGAGTAGGATATATAGTTTATTATACACATGAACATATGTAGTATACAGCTGGTAAAATTATTAAACACGTCACCATTTTTCTAGGTAAATATATTTCTAAAGGTGCTATTGACATGGAATTGTCACCCAGTCAGTAACAACCCATGCAATCCATACATACAAAGAAACCAAAATAAATATGTTCAGAAATGAAGTTATGTGTAATAAAATGGAATGACAGAGGAAAAAGTATTGAACATGCTAACTAAAAATGTATCTAATACTTCATACAAAATCCTGAGTTGGTAATGACCGCTTCAAGATGCCTCCTGTATGGAGAAACTAGTCACATGAATAGCTCAGGTGTGATTTTGGCCAATTCTTCCACACAAATCTTCAAAGTTCCGTGGGCCTCCACTATGAACTCTGATCTTTAGTTCTTTCTATAGATTTTCTATTGGATTCAAGTCAGGTGATTGGCTGGGCCATTCTAGCAGCTTTATTTTCTTTCTTTGAAAACAATTGAGAGATTCCTTGGCTTAGTGTTTGGGATCATTGTCTTGCTGAAATGTCCACCCTCGTTTCATCTTCATCATCCTTGTAGATGGCAACAGATTTTTATCAAAAATGCCTTGGTAAATTTTTCCATTCATTTTTCCTTCAATGATATGAAGTCTGCCAGGACAGGATGCTGAAAAACATCCCCACACCATGATGTTCCCATCTCCAATCCTCACTGTTGGTATGGTGTCTTTGGGGTGATGTGCAGTGCCATTTGACCTCCAAACATGGTGTGCATTATGGCATCCAAAGAGTTCAATTTTGGCATCATCTGATCAGACTAAATTCCCCATGCAAGGAGCACCTGGTCGTGGCAGTTTTATTGTGAAATTATGTTCTTTCTACTTCCTAATTATGGCCCCAACAGTGCTCACTGGAACATTCAGAAGTTTAGAAATCCTTCTGTAACCAATGCCATTAGTATGTTTTGCAACAAAAAGGTTGGGAAAGTCTTGGGAGAGCTCTTTGCTTTTACCCATCATGAGATGTTTCTTGCTGATATTATTTGCACTGACATGGGACAAGATTGCTTTCTAATTACTGATAGATTTCAGCTGGTGACTTGGCTTTCCATGCCTTTTTGCAGATCCCTTTCTTCATGTGTTCAATACTTTTTTTCCTGTCATTCCATTTCATTACACATAACTTAACTTATGAACGTATATGTTTTGGTTTCTTTGTATGTATGGATTGCATAGGTTGTTACTGACATGTGGTGAAAATGTCATGTCAATAGGCACCTTCAGAATATATATTAACCTAGAAAAATAGTGACGTGTTCAAAACTTATTTTACCTTCTGTATACTATATTCAATGCTTACTCCTGCACACTTGTCATAATACAACCAAACTGTAAACAGTACATGTACCCTTGGGCTTTTCAAGAAGTTAACATTGTGTACAAGTTGCTCCTGGTAAAAGGCTAAACATATAGTAGCTAATCTATTATTTAGTTATGGGTAAACCATTGATATCTGGTTCAGCCACTGACTTTTTATAGCTCTATGGAATTCCAGCAGTGAGATATCTTTAATGGAGTACAAAGCTCTGCTTCTCTCGGTCATGGAGTCTCTTTCCTGCTGCAGCAAAGAACATCTTCCCTCTCATTCTGATTAATTAGCAAAGCAAAAAAAAAAAAAAAAAGCAAAAAAAAGAAACTCTACAGAAAAATTAGGAAAACACTTGTAATAAGTGGTCATAACTCAGTACTGAAAGCAGTGGTTCCTATCCAGAGATATAAAAAGGTTATGGGTGTGTCAGCCCCCTGAGCATCATTCTAAGACAGAAATGTTCATTCTGGATGAACTGCCCTTTAAGAAGGCCAACTAAGAAACCGAATAATGAATTACATTCCGTAAAATCTGATTCTAAAATGCGAAATTTGTAAAGTAGATCTTTACCCATAACTTGATAAAAAAGAATGTACTTTAGTAAAGAACATACATTGTGCATTAATAATTATTCTATGAAAATGAATGTGTGCTGTAAATTGCCTCTAGCATTGTTACGGTTTCTTTATGCCAGGGGCTGCCATTTTGCTGAAGCCCAGAGCCCCTGAGCAGCAGTTTAACTTTAGGCTGTCAGCAGATCAGCCTCTACCAGCTTAGCACAGTGCTGAGAAATTGAGAGCAACTGAGCATTTGCAGAGCAGGGAGAGACAGTGTAATATTGGATTTTAAACAGTATGGGCACCTATTTTTAATTTTTTTACATAGCTATACCTGCAAAATGTACAAGCCTAAAGTGATCTAGCAGGACTTCATTTTCCACTAAAATATAAATTTCCGGAGGCCATCTTGATTCGGGCGGCGGAGGAGGTGGGTGGCTTACGGGTGGGTGCCCTGGAGGAAAAAAATTCCTTGTACGCGGACGATACACTCTATCTCAGAGACGCGGGTCCTTCCCTCCGGGCAGCGTTAACTATATTTGACACCTTTGGAGAATATTCAGGTATCCGCATTAATTGGTCCAAATCGGTGCTTTTCCCCCATTGATGATGAGGCGGTGTGGTTGGCCCAACAGACTCCCCTCCGATGGGTGATGGAATTTTGCTATCTGGAGGTTCAAGTGTCTAAGCCCCTTGCGTCCTTTATGGACAAAAACTTACTGGCCCTGCTTTATGACTTAAAGGCACGATGCTCCTCTTGGGCTGGTCTGCCGTTGAATCTCTTGGGGAAAATTAACCTGCTCAAAATGATGATCCTGCCCGGTTCCGCGCTTAGCCAAATCTACCCTATGGCTCTCGACTGCCCTGGGGGGTCTGGCTCTGCCTAATTTTCGGATTTATTTTTGGGCGGCGATTTTGGTGATGGTGCATTGGTGGTTTCAGGGTTCCACTATGAATGCAGCCACGTGCTTGGAGGCTGCCTATTTGTGATCTCTTATGGACCTCAGGAATTTTGTCTATAGAGGCCCGCGGGCGTACGACTTTGTACCTGGCCCCTCCCGTGTTACCTGGCGGGTGTGGGTTGCAGCTCGTCGCAAGTATATCCAACCCAATCAGTGGTCTCCTGCTCAACCCTTGTGGGGGAACCCCTCTCTGCCTCATTTGCGCTTGCTCCCAGACCCACAGGTATGGGCGAGATATGGGGTGAAAACATCGGCGGATATCATGCCGTCGGGTAGGGTCCTGCAATTCTCCCAACTCAGGGACACGTTTAAGTTGCCTCTGTGGATGAGATTTCAATACTTTCAATTGCGTCATGCAGTACAGGCTCAATTTCAGATGCCCCCTCTCCTCTAGCCTGACCCAATTGAAAAGCTTTTGGTCCCGGGGGGATTTGCAGAAACCTCTGTCCTCTCTATATGCATCGCTTCTGGGGATGGAGTCTCCTAGAGTTGAACGGCTTTGGACTATGTGGCAGACTGATCTCCCATTCCTGGAGCGGGAGGATTGGGAGGAATGTTTAGAATCAGGTCCCAGGCTGGTTATTCTATCCCGGGATAAACTAATTCAGGTGAAATTTCTCCATAGGGTCTACTATACCCCTGTGAAGTTGCATCGCATATATACTGAGCGGGACCCTACTTGTCCTTGCTATCATGCCCACCCGGCAACTTATATACATATGTTCTGGGAATGCCCGGTAATAGCTGGATACTGGGTTGATGTTTTTGGGGTCATTAATACTCGGCTAGGGCTCTCTCTCCAGGTTTCCCCTGTGCTGGCATTGTTGGGAATCCATGATGATGATGACCAGCGCACACACCACTCTTAAGCTGCTGATCTCATACCTCCTTTATTATGCATAGAAGGACATACTTCTTAGATGGTCCTCCCCTTCTCCTCCAGCTGTGTCATCCTGGCTCAAGCTGGTGGATGCGGACCTGCCTATGTATAAACTGACCTATATGAATAGGGGCTGCCCTTGGAAATATGACAAGGTCTGGGCGCCCTGGACTACTGATTGATTCCAGAAGACTGTGGTTCCTCCCTCCCTCCCCCTCTAATCCCCCCCCTCTTTTTTCTTTATTCCCTCTTTTCCGTTTATTCTCTCACTACCTGTCTCCCCCCCCCCCCCCTCCTCTGGAGCTAGTTTACCTCTGGGTTTTATTGCTGCCTGAACTTGTCTTGTCTTCCTTCCGGGATATCTATTTAATTTCCTAGTTATATAGTGTGGATCGTTATGTGCTGTTGGTTGCCTTGCTGTATGTTTACATTGTCTTCGACTCTCACTGTGTTATGACTTATTGTATGATATTCATTTGTCTTGTTATGTTTTTTCTCAATAAAGCACTCCTTGTTTGTAAAAAAAAAATATATATAGTTCCACTATAATAGATTTACAAAGAGGCCTTTAGGTATAAGCTTCTGAGTGTTCGCATCTTAAAGAGCCAGGAGGCCTCTGGGCTCATAGGTTTGTCCACACCTGGTGTGCTGTATAATAAACTGCTTTCTAGTGGTAATACAAGCATGACTTTTCTAAAGTGGACTAATTTAACAAATCTTGGTTCATAATGACAGCTATATGCTTTTAGTTAATAGAGCTAAAAGTATTTTTTTTCACAAACACCAAAGAAGCAGAGCTAATAAAATATATAACTATAAGAAGACAATTTCCTTAAAGCCCAATGAAACGCAGTTTAAGCTAACTAAATATGAAATACAAGATATGCAGTTTTATAGTATGTTTATTTTTTTAACCTCTTGCTGCGCAAGCAATGTGCAGCGACAAAGAGGGTTGTTAGAATATAAACATTAATGGGCGGTCAAAGTTTCTGTTCTGATAGTACAATCGCTGCATGCTCCCAGCACTGTAATTGAGCTGTCACAGACAACTCCTGGTTTCTAGTATTCATTGGGAACAGAATGACCAGCTCTCGATCATGTGACCACTGTGACATCCAATCACAGAGGACACATGATCAAGCAACCCTCCTTGGGCATACAATCCCTGATAAAGCGATGCTGGGACTGGGCTGGAAGAGGTAGAGTAGAAAAGCCTGTGTCCTACCAGTATACTGCAGAGTGGGACCCCTGCTCTCTGTGGGGAAGCAGCACAGAGTTTGCACACATCACCAAAGCTAGAACCCTCCAATCTGCAGAGAGCATAAGCTGATTGCAAAGCTATAGGTCTGACTCAGTAGTGGTTGCATCAGAACACTGCACTGCTTACCCTACAGAGCACAAAGGTCTCACTCTGCTGTTGCTGGCATCTTCTACTTAGGCAGTAGCAAAATTAAATGAACAGTAAAACATATCTTTAAAACATATTTTGTTCAGATGCACCTGGAATATACACTATATTACCAAAAGTATTGGGACACCTGCCTTTACACAAACATGAACTTTAATGGCATCCCAGTATTAGTCCGTAGGGTTCAATATTGAGGTGGCCCACCCTTTGCAGCTATAACAGCTTCAACTCTTCTGGGAAGGCTGCCCACAAGGTTTAGGAGTGTGTCTATGAGAATGTTTGACCATTCTTTCAGGAGTGCATTTGTGAGGTCATGCACGGATGTGGACGAGAAGGCCTGACTCAGTCTCTGCTCTAATTCATCCCAAAGGTGTTCTATAGGGTTGAGGTAAGGACCAGTCAAGTTCCTCCACCCCAAACTTGCTCATCCATGTCTTTATGGGCCTTGCTTTGTGTACTGGTCCAAATCCCTCGGTGGGGGGGGGGGGGGAGGGATTATGGTGTGGGGTAATTTTTCAGGGGTTGGGTTTGGCCCCTTAGTTGCAGTGAAAGGAACTCTTAAGGTGTTAGCATACCAAGATATTTTGGACAATTTCATGCTCCCAACTTTGTGGGAACAGTGTGAGGATGGCCCCTTCCTGTTCCAACATGACTGCGCACCAGTGCACAAAGCAAGATCCATAAAAACATGGATGAGTGAGTTTGGGGTGGAGGAACTTGGCTGGCCTGCACAGAGTCCTGAACTCAACCCGATAGAACACCTTTAGGATGAATTAGAGGGGAGACTGCGAGCCAGGCCTTCTCGTCCCCATCAGTGGCTGACTTTACAAATGCGCTTCTGGAAGAATGGTCAAACATTCTCATAGACACACTCCTAAACGTCGTGGACTGACTTCCCAGAAGAGTTAAAGTGGTTATAGCTGCTCGAACTCAATAGTCAACCCTATGGACTAAGACTGGGATGCCAATAAAGTTTATGTGCAGGTGTCCCAATACTTTTGGTAATATAGTGTATATTCAACTGATACAAACTGAAGGTGATTGAGGGAAATTGAGGGAAATTACATACTTATTTATGTTGGACAAGGGGGCTTAAAGAGACAAAATGTTTAATCTTATTTAAAAATCATGCAGACCAATCTGTTGTTACTATAGTCACACATTTGTGTCACATCTGAGCTCAACAATAAAAAAACATTTTGAAGTATGCATGCTGACGCAAGAATGGCTTTGGCAGACAAATTATTAAAAGTCAAGAAGGTAATTGCTTTGAATCTATATGTACTGCTGGCTTTGGCATGATGCAGTGCTGTTCTTCAGATGCCTGCCTGCTGCTATGTGATTCTTTTCATAGGCTACCATCCTTAAAGCTAAGAAGGATTTGAGCTTTAGAAGCCAATGCAGCAGGTGGTCTCTGAAAAATGATGCTGTGTTATCAATAGGATTCCAGACCCATTGAAATGTTAACACCTTCAGTGTGAAGTGCTAGCAGCGAGCAGTGTGAGACTGAAAGCAAACAATATTACACTCCTAAATATCCAAGTTGTAAATCAGAATGATTATTGTCATATTGCCAATTATACTAAGACATCATTGAATAACCCAATTAACCATTAGTTTAGTTTTATCAAAGGTACATGCCAACATAACATGGAAATTGGCCACTCTGACACATGGTACACAGGCATAGGAAATGTCACAGTGTACATGGCAATTAAATATATGGGGTCATGGACATTTGAATAAATAAAAATGCAGCATGCTTTTCTGGTGCATCAAGTTGTTTATGGCTGACCTTTGAGTTGCTTTGCAGTTGCATCTGCATTAATATTGATTTTCTTGGAAAGAAAAGCAGCTCAGAAGCAAACAAATGTACACAAATGCTTTACAAAGCTATGTTCCAGGAAATGTGAAACACAGGACTGAAATGCATAACTGTCCCCTCAGCTGCAAACACACTTAGAGAAGGTGGTTAGAAAGTGCAGACATGCTACAGGAGGTGCTCAGGGACTGTAGACATACTGCAGGAGACAACAATCTGCTAGAAATTACTGCCAATTACAGCTCCTGCCCATCGCTTCCACATTTTTGCTTCCTAGCCCTTCTGCAAGAAGAAAAAAGAAAAAAAAAAAACCCCCAAAAAAGTGAATGGACAGAAAAAAAGTGCGAAAACATGAAAGAAATAAACTATGGCCATGTAGCAGCAGTCAGTCTAGGGACTTTTCTATCTTCACTAGTCTCAATTCTGGTTCTGGCAATGCAGGTATCATGGCATGGGGCAGCAGTGTTAGGTATATGGGTACTGTAGTACCCATATGGTAGTTCTTCCAGTTCAGATATGGTGCTACAGAGGGAATTTTTCCTTACCTTCTCATTTGTGTGGGACACAGGACATAATGCGGGGGATCATGAATTGATCAAATCTGAGTAAATATATGTAGCACCCTCCTAGTTAGGTGCTAGGCTATCAGTCAAATTTAGTTATTGTGCTTCTGTGAATTCTGTGGAGCAGTGGCTGATTGCTTTGGGATGATCAAGATCCTACAGGCTGCTTCTCTCTTTCTGGAAAGCTCCAGAACATAGGAGTGGAGCAGGTTAAGTGAGCAGTCTCAATATTTATGAAGTCCCAGCCAATTCCTGGGAAGGCGTGCCAAGAAGGTGGTTGGAGAGAACAAATTGTTTGGGGGCTTGAGGAGTCAGTGTCTTGTTCCAGTAGGAGAGACACCCAGCCTGGAGGGATATTGCTCTCCCAGGCAACTTAGCTGACAACTGTCAAGATGCTCAGTAAGGTCCCAGCCAACCCAAAACTGGGGGAGCTATCCACACAAAAAAATTTCTGAGGCTAAAGAAGAGGGGGGAAATCTCACCCAGGGATCAGTCTAGAGAGTCCACTTTGCAAATGTTTGCTTCATGCAGGAGGCATCCAGCTACCTAAGGATTTGTGAGTACAGACCTGAGAGCAGAACCTGGGAGACTGTGCTGCTGGTAACCCCTTGGTGCATTTTTGAGACTTCGGTCTGGCCTAGGGGCATGGTCTATGGGGCCTCAATGCTGTCAGTTTCCCTGGGAACCGACTGAGGGAATTGTTCTAAGAAGTAGCCGCGTTCAGCATTATGGAGTATCCCACGACTCCCCGTCCTATCCAAGTTACTCGGAAGCAAACACAAAAAATACAACCATTAGACTACTCATTGAGCCCGAGGAGTGAACTCTTTTGTGTGTTTAGCTGCCATTGCACTGGCAGGAAAGAAAATATGGGATACAAACTATGCCCTTGCATGGGTAACGCTACACATAAAAATGGAAAACACTAATAGTTAGTAGGACCAGTGGGCCACTGTGCAGTGTAGCAAGTAGGGAGTAGTGTCACAGACCAAGCACAATCATCTGATCACAGTTCAGGGGTCATTAAGTAGGAGTTTCCCAATCAGATATTTGTGGTAAGGGATCCAGCACCTGCACATTTCTTGTATGTAGAATAAAATAATGAATTTTATGAACAATTTCAAAAAAGCTTCACACACTGTTCCACCAACCCTGAGAAGGTGAGATATCAATATGGAGTTGCTTGGCAACATTTTCTCAGAAAAGAGTGATAACTACATCATTTGTCAGGTGGAAATTAAACATTAAAATATGTACTTTTAGAAGTTTGTACATATTCTTAGCTAGAAAAAATAACCTAGTAAGACAGAATAAACGATAACGTTCTATATTTCTGTTTAAATATTTCAAATAGAACTCCAGCCAAAACATTGCTTTTAAGTTAGAGAATATAAGGGATAAAATTCTCTGGTAAGGCATTTATTGCCCTGTGGCCTTTTTGGGAGGAAAAGGGAAATTGCGTTATCTTCCAACCATTTTTGTAGGATGGAAAACTGATTGCCTTCAGGATTTTTATTCATTTATCCCAATTAGTCCAAACGTTTCTTTACTTCTTTTCATAATTACAGTGTATGCAAGAAAATGAAGTGAGGGGGAATCTCCTCAACAGGGATTCACATCAGTCAGAGAAAAGCCAGTTCTGGGTATTTTAGAACATCTGCATGACAGTAAGGGAACTTCTGCTGTAGTCACCAAAGGAGGAAAACAAAACAAAAAAAACCCTCACTGTATACCTGACAAATAATATCAGAAATGAATTTTTATTAGTGCTGTCATATACTGCATATTTATGATAATCATTAGCTTACAGCTAATTAACAAACACTGGATGTAAACCTTAGGATATGGGTGATAAAAAATAAAAAAGCCTTTTTTTTTTAATTAGAATTAAATTTCAGATAACTAACATTGCACATTCTGTAAATTGTTCTTTTAAAGTATTGACTATTGAATAAGAAAAAAAATTATTTAGGGCCAAAACAACTAATCGATTAATGGACAACTAATCGATTATGAAAATAGTTGTCAACTATTTTCATAATCGATTAGTTGGTCAGCCGATTAGTTGGCCTGCATACAGAATGCATTATTTGTTTACATATCAGAAGACACAGTGCAGAACACATACAGCTCAGTAGATGTCAGTAAGTGCTTTAGAACTTGTGAATGTGTGAGGAGCAATGCCTCATGGGACATGTAGTGCTGGGCAGGAAGTGAGTGGTTCTAAAGGCAGAAGTTTTTTACCTTGCTATAAGGAGCAATCTATACTATACTTTGCAGCTTGCTATTAGGGCACTCTGAAGGCAGGAGGAGCCAGAAGCGTCAGTGGGCGGACCCTAGAAGAGGAGAATCAGGGCTGCTCTGTGCAAAACCATTACACAGAGCAGGTAAGTATACCATGTTTGTTGTTTTTTTTTAATCTGCCTAACATCAAATTGGCCAAAAAAAAAAAAGCATACAAAATGCAAAACGCAGAAAAATCGCCTGCACAAAACGCACAACAAAAAGTATGTAAAGCAAACTGCATAGGTGTGAACCGAGCCTTATGCTGGCCATACACTTCGATTTTTGGACGAGAATATTCATACGAAAAATCTTTGTACATTCGCTGAAGGAACCTTGCTTCACCTGCTTTTAACATTCAGTTTTAAAAATAATGTAATTTCTGAACGAAAACCACATACTCTGTCTGAAAATTCCTTTGAGCAAGAAGTTTTCTATTCTCCTCTTTCGAATCTTCCCGTCACTATGGTCGAAAACGAACGTCGATTTGACCCCACTAACGATTTGAAAATCAAACAATTGTTCTTAAAATAGCATTTTTTTTGAAGGAAGACATTGTTTTTGTATGGCCAGCATATGTGACCAAATACGTCTGTGATAACGCCCTGGAGGAGGGCGAAAAGTGTCGACGCAATTTCCGGTCCTACGCTTGCCGCGACGTCACTTCTGGTTGCGGTGGAACACACGCCGGGACCAAGCAATATCCCGAGCGAGCACTGCAGCCTGGGTGTCACATAGGATCTGCATTTGACTATACAAAGCCTGTTTCCATTCAGAGAATGTGAGTGTAATATTTTTTCTTTATTCAATAAATATGTTAAATGGAATTACACTATTGTGAGCTTTCCTTCCCCCATGGCCTCATATCGGGCTGATATATCTGTTGGAAGAACTATTCCCCATCAGCATCCAAGGATATCTATCCAGTTCCTTACTAGGACACAAGCCTGTTTGACCCTTATGCAATACTGCCCAGGGGTCTTTTTAGTCCGGTAAGTGGAACATTCAAAGGGGGCGGATCTTCACAAACTGCACTCAATTGCTGACATGGATTTGCACATATTTCTCAGCACCTAAGCACTTTGGATTTTTTTCACTGGCTACTTGCTAAAGCACTTTTCTTAACATTTCTGGACTTTCACGTAGAATTATTATCAATTATTATTTATTACTCACTATTGAGTGTGGTATTTATGTATGTGATATTTTATCTTGCATTTATCATAGCACATCTTTTTGGCACGTTGCACTTTTATAGATTAATTCTTTATATGCACTCTAGAGCAAATATTGATGATATCCCTAATATTATTGAATATTCACAACCTTTTTTGCGCTGTGTATTAGCACTTTCATATTTTAAGAAATTAAAAAAATGTTTTTGAACAGCAGCACTTTGGGTTGTTTTTTAGTATATAATTTTATCCATAGCGAAGAGCACTATTGATTTAATATGTGACAGCAGGCGCAGGTAGCTTTTATCAAGCCACCTTCCTATGAAAAGGGAGTCTGTCATACATAATATATTACAGTTCTGTCTGAAAATCTGCAAAAAACTGTTTCATTTTTTTTTTCTTTAAAAAAATAAATAAATCAATAAATAAAAACTTGATCTGAGTCTGATGATATTTACCATATTCAACCTCCCTAGTATATACAGTATATCTCTTCTGTCTGTTATTCAAAGAGTGGATTAGAGATTTTTTTCCCCCTAACCCCCTAAATTGGTTATTTATATTTACCATTGTATTTAGTTATTTATGAATAAATTGTCTTTTTTCAAAAACCACCATATAAACTAATTTATACACCACACTTTTCTTTTTTTTTAAAGGTTATTATCTGATTAGTTGATTAATCGAAATAATAACCGGCCAATTAATTGATTATGAAAATAATTGTCAGTTGCAGCCCTAAAATTTTTCATTACATTTCTGATCCTTTCATAAAAAGCAAGAAAGTTCCTTGTACCATCAAATTATGCTGTGCAACAGGATAGATGACACATGACCATATCTTTCATGTCCTAATTTTTATCTAAGTGGTGTGTATTTCAGTTAATCTTCACACACTTCACAATAACTTAAATTCACAGTAAAACAATTACTGAATAAGTAATGAATCATCAGTTATGCTTATTTCAAAAGCTTATCTATGCTGGATAAACAGAATCCTGGAGACCTCATCATACACATTAACTGCAGCTTTGAAATAATGCAACTTCATCTAAAATCAAATAATTTCAAAGCTGCATTTCAGTGCGACTTGGAAGACATATGTGCAGGTTCATGCACAGATGTCTATGCAACTCACACCCTAAATTGCCAAAAGTAGTGCAAGAACTACTTTTTCAAATTGGTGCAGCACCACAAAGTCGGTTTCACACTGATTGGCGGCAATAGAGTGAGACTTGTCATGCGATCTGACCTGTCAAATCGCATGACAAGTCGCTCCAATGTGAACATGGGCTGAATGGGACGCCAAGTTTTGTTTATAAAATACTGAAAAAGACAAGATTTGTTTGTCTTTAACCACTTCATGACGTAGGTAAGGCTCCGGTTCACACTGCCACAACTTGGGATCTCGGCTTGTGAGACAAATGTGATATGTGAAATTCCATGTTAGTCAATGAGAGCTGTCTTAATTAGTACTACTGAAGTCCCTCTGACTTTAGAAAAAGGTTCCTGTACTACTTCAAGGCGACTTCTATCAGACTTGTGCCTCAAAATAGTACTCAAGTCACAAGGAAGTCTCCTGGCAAAGTCTTACCATAAGTTGCGTGACTTTCAGGTTGGGGCAGTGTGAACCGAGCCTAAAAAAATCTTAACACCTGAAAACAGTTCTGCAACCTTGGCATGTGTTAGTAAAACTGTACATATTGTCACAACTACCTACTTTATCCAGATGAATACCTTGTTTTTTGGGGGTTTTTTTTCCAGAACAAATTGGGTCTTAATTTGCTGGTAAACGGTAATGGCTATGTCCCGTTTTTTTTTTTAAACATATTTCCATTCATGCTATAGCTGAAAGACGGCTACAGCATGGGCTTCCAGTGTCGGGAGGGCCTCAATAGATGTCCCCCCATAATCGCACTCCCCCTGCAGGCGCGCGGATGGCGGGAGTCCTTCAGACTCGGCTGATCATAGAACAGGTTAAAGGGCCAATGGCAGTGGCCCTTTACCATGTGATCAGCTGTCAGCCAATGACAGCTGATCACTGAAGTAAACAGAAGCCGGTTATCTGCTTTTTTCTCTCCTCATGATCAGCACATTGAATAGAAGAAAGACAGTTACAGGGTCATCGGTCCCACTCTGTGCCCGCCAGAGCTGCTAATCAGTGCCACCTACCAGTGCCCACCAATGCTGCCTATTAGTGTCGCCTATCAGAGCCCATCGGTGCCACTTCTCAGAGCCCATCGGTGTCACCTATTAGTTGCCCATCAGTGGCACCTATACATGCAGCCTCATCAGTGCTTCCTCATCATCAGTGACACCAGTGACACCTCATCAGTGCCCATCAGTGCAGCTTCATCTGTGCCCATCAGAGCCTCATCAGTGTCACCTTTCAGGGCTGCCTATCAGTGCCCAGTGCCACCTATCAGTGCCCATCAGTGGCACCCCACCAGTGACCACCAGTAATGCCCATCAGTGCAGCCTCATCAGCGCACATCAGTGAAAGAGAAAAATTACCTGTTTGCACAATTTTTTAACTATGAAAAATGTTTTTTTTTGTTTCTTTATTAAAAAATAAAAAAAACTTAGTGGCGATTAAATATCACCAAAAGAAAGCTCTATTTGTGTGAAAAATATGATAAAAATGTTGTTTGGGTACAGTGTTTCATGACTACGCAATTGTCATTCAAAGTGCAACAGCGCAGAAAGCTAAAAATTGGCCTGGGCAGGAAGGGGGTAAACATTTAGCTGTATATTTCTTACGACTACTGTAGCCTTCCACCAAAGAGCAACCCAAAATAAAATCTCCTACTACCTTGGCAACAGCAGCAATACAACTTACCTATATATTATGTGTCATTTGGAGCCACAGTAGGGTCAAATAACAATAGAAACATAACCGCACATTTTGCTGTTTTTGTATACTACCTAAAATGCACTGATCCTGACCTTTGGCCCTAACCATGATCTAGACTAGATCAAAGTTGATCAACCTTGATCTACCCGATTTTGTCTTTTTTTAAATGTATGTTTTTGTTTTCATACTTCTCCTCTAGCAAGAAGAAAAAGATGCAATGTATATTTTTCTCATTCAAAGGGGGGCTGTGAGGGGTCAGAAAGGTGGAGCGGAGTCGTGCGCGGAGCTGTGACACAAGTGCGGAGACTTCACGGAGCAGAGCAGGAAATCCCTTCGCCGTCACACTCCAGTCCGGACAGTGTGGCAGAGAGTCCCGCCACCTCCTCACTCCAGGACAAGTCCCAGCCCCCTTCGCCGACACTTTGACAGGTGTCTCCCCCCCTCCGTCCCGCGCACTCACTCTGACAGGACTCTTCCCCCGCCCCCTGCTCACAGCTGGGACCCCCCACACCACTTTGTCCGGAGACTCCCGTGTAATAGGACACCACTGCCAGGTACTAAAAGCCTGGTTTGGCTCACTGGAGAACCCCGGAAGAAACCGACCATCTTTTTCCTCAAGCACAGGTCGTATACTTAGGGGCGACATCTAGTGGATGTACAACAGAATTGCAACCCCATTTTTTATTTATTACTTTCTCTCATTTAATTTGGCACTTTTCACTTAAGTGGTAATACAAACTCCACGCACAGCACGGATGAATTTATGTTCACTGCTTTATGCATTTTAAATCACTGATTTATTTATGAATTTAACTTATTTTCTGTTATTATCAACTGTCATCACAAAATAAATGCACATTGGGAACCCATTATTTCTTACTCGTTAAGTATATGCAGCACAGCACTTGCACTTTACTGAGTTGCACCTTATGGGCCCAGGTTATTAACCAGCTAACTTGGTCACACCACAAATCACTAGTGCACTTTATTTTAAATTAAACGTTTTTTCATGACACATTTTTTATTGGCACTTTGTTTTAAGTTGGCACATACAATAAGCACTTATTCACTTTAAGGTAGCGCCGTTACAACCTCCTTTCATATATATTTCACACTTTAACCCCTTGTGGGTTTGGTTGTTGGCAGCTTACACCTTCACCATTGTCTAAGGTCTTTACTCCATAGCGCTGGTCACCCCTACCTTTCTAATCTAACATTTTTAACCACTCTTCTGTTTGAAATTTCTCCAGCCTAATGCTATTTGTTGATTTCCCAGCATGAACAGCTCATTTCAAATCCCCCACAAAATATCTATTGGAGTCAAATTAGGGCCTTGGCCTTGATTAGGCCTGTTCATAACCCTCAATTTCTTTCTGAGCTTTCCTGTGTGCTTTAGCTTATTATTGTGTTGAAAATCCATTTCTTGTTCAACTTTAACTTTTGAACAGATGGTTCTCTCATTCTCAAGACTTCAATATGATGCAGAATGAATAGAATCAATGAGTGCAAGCACCTAAAGTAGCATAGCAACCCCAAGTCTTAAGAGTTACACCAACGTACTTCAAAGTTGGTAAAAGATTCTTGTCCTGAAATGCTGTCTTTGGTTTGAGCCAAACATGTCTACTGATAGTGTGGCCAAACAACTCTCTTCAATTCATCAGTCTGCAGCACACTTTTAAACAGCCTGCTCTTTGTTTATATTTTCAATGGCAAACTACAATCTTGTTCTCTTTTTCTGGAGACATTACTTTTTCTTGGTACACCTCCCATACTGTATACAGTATATTAAATAGGTGCATACTCCTTCTAAATGTAAATGCATGCACTTTGACACCTACTTTTGCTAGAATTAACTACAGTTCCAGCAATTAACTTTTGGGGTTCTTAGAGAATTCTTTTTGTGCAGAGTTGTATAGGATGGCCAGTCCTGGAAAAAATTAAAAAATGTGCCACTTCCAAATTATGTTTTCTTACAGTGGAGTAATTGATTTTAAATGATTTAATTGATTTTAAATAATTTGGTGAAGTTTGGAGAAATTACTTTGAAAAAAACATCACCAGCTTTTCTAACTACGGCTCTGAGTAGGGTAGGGGAAGATGATTCATGTAGCATGTACTTCCTGGAATCCATGTATCCTTACTGTAATTAAGCTCTAGAAAATCTTGTGCACAGTACAATATACATGGGCTGTATGTAGGTACATTTTAAGGAGATTGGGTATGCAGGCAGGAAGGCAGGCTTAGCTGAGAAACCCCTCCTCCAGATGAAAAAAAAAAACAAGTCTGTGAAAACCCCTGGGAGGTATGACATCATTTTGGCCTATGCCAGAAACCAGTAAGCAACTGAAGAAATGTAAACAAAAAAAATGTTTAAAACTAATGAATAAAATATACCTTGCTATCTATTTACTAAGGCTAGCAACATAAGGATTAGTCATTGCCTATAAGTACAGCTGAAAGTACTGAAGAAAAATAACTTTAATATAACTGCTAGCAAAGACAAAAATACAACTTTGGAAACATTATTTAGCATAGCATTAGAAAAATCATATTGTTCTAATGGCAAAATTTTTTGCATAGGTTTATCAGTAATTTTCATCTTTTACCTATATAAGTTTTGTAAAAAATCCAACCGTAATAATGTACAACAGCACACAAACATAGCTACTTAAGCGCCTGTTCAACATTTGCATGAACGTATTTAAATACCAAATAAACACTACACTTATCTGACTGTCAAACAGTGTATACAGCCGTTTGAAAAATAAAGGAACATCAAACAGAAGCACGATGAATGTGGAATAAATCCTACATTTTACATATACAGACAACCATAAATAGCTATGTTGCATATGTCTTACAGACAAAGCATAAATCAAAGCTGTACTTTAGCTGCAGGAAGCGCCTTGTGTATGACATGCTGAAACAATACGTGTCTGGCAGGTGGACAAATGATCTACTACTTTACCTCCACACAATATACCCACACATGCAGATTCTGAAATCTAGCTTTTTGTTTATAGAAGACTTCTATTCCACACTACGTAACTATATTACAGGCTGATTTAAATGTCTAGGATATCCAAACAAATGTTAAGGTTAAGTAAATAAAATTCCATACAGAACTGATTATTAAAGAGGCTCGTTCTGCATAACAAACAGATCACCAGGTACTAAAAATATAAAAATTCTCAAAATGATGCACGCGCCTTTGGCGGTTAGAGATATACATACCACAATTTAAATGCAATATTACCAAAAATGATAAAATGCAACAAAAATACAAATACACACACACACACATATATGTATACTGTATATTCATTATAGTGCAGCAGAAAAGGTCACTGTAATTATATAATTGCAGCAATAATTCAGTTGAGAATTGGCGGCCACATCTGCCTGCATTGATTGATTGCTGATTTGAATGACCACTTCTAATACTATAAACAAGATTGGGAAACTTACTTCCAGAACCAAATATATGTAGCTACAGCATACAGTAATAGGCCATGCCAATATAACAGAAATAGGGATACACTGATATCAGAACTGTATCTGATGTCAAAACAACAGAACAGCATATCTTCCTTTGTCTGTGTTTCTCTTTGTGCTCCTATATTCTCCCAAGAACCAAAAACATACTGGTAGCTTATTGGGTTTTCACTACTAAATTGTACCCTGCTCAATGGGTATGATTATACAAGGGTCACTAGACTTAAAGCAGTCTACAGGATTTGTTTAAATAGATAAATTTTTGAAATAAATCATAGAGTCCAATAGTACCAAGGCAAAAAAATAATGTAGAGAACAAACAAATGCAACATTTAAACTTGCTATTACTTTCATTTTGTGTTCACTTTTTGGTGGGTAAAGAAAGAAATAAAAGAAAAATATCAAACCAGGCCACATTGCATCCTTAGTACATAAGTAGTCACAACCTGAAAGCCCAACTTTCAGTTTAAAAGTTAAATGATAAAACTACTGAACTTAAAGTACAACTAAATGCAAAACTTTTTTTTTTTTTTTTTTTAGTTTTGGATAGATTGGAGATGAATTGGAACAGCTGTTGTGTTTTTATTGCTTTCTGTGCCCCCATTAGGAAAGTCTATTCTGTTTACCATTATCATGGAAAGTAAAAGTAAAAGAAAATCCCAAATTTTTGGTTGTCTCCAGAAAAGTAATAGACAGGAAATCTTCCAATGGGGACACTTACTTTGCAGGGATTTCCTCACTTCCTGTTTTGGCTATGGGTCAGGAAGTGAAGGGAAATCTCCGCAATGGGACACAGATAACAAAAAAATAATCTGACAAGGGTTATAACCCTCTTACTCTATTCAACATGAAAAGAAAAAAAAATGTTTTGCCCTACCTTCATAATAACTACCAACCTGAAGGGTCCAGAATCTGTTAGTAATCAAACTGGGAATTTGTGTTTTAACATATTAAAAATAGATATGATCGAACATTTTGAAAGCAAAAACCACAAACAACCATAACAGTAATGGTAGTTGATGCTTGAAACAGACTTCCAGCAAAAGTAGAGAGCTAGTCAACAGTAAGTGAACATAAACATGGTTGGGACAAACATAGGCATACTCAGACATAAAGGTTACCAAATAAAATTGAAATGTAAGCAGAACATAACATTACCTTCCTTGTACCCTCTCATAAGTCATTTTAAATAGAATACAAAAAAGAAAAATGGTAAAAAGTAAATTTCAACCTACCCTGATTTCTTAATGTATATCCAGTAGGCTAACCCAGCAACCAGTGCAGCAAGTAGAAGACCAACAACAATTCCCACAATGAGTTTTGCATGGTCATTATTGTCACCTAGGAATGTGGTTTATGGGAAGGGGGGACAAAAAAATGATTAATTAATTTGCAATCAGTTGAAGCAATTATCAAGGCCTATGTGTTGCAAAATATACAAGTGTACAAAGAAAAAAACAGGACATTAAACAGTGCAGCGTAACCACTGCTGAATTCATCCACATAAAACATGAGAAACAGTGGTGACTTTAACACAAGCTCTCAAACGTTGTGTCATCCATATCAAGTTTTCACAGACACATACTAAGGCTTCATGTACACTTAGCCTATTGTGACTGCAGGCCACAAAGCCTATTGTGACTGCAGGCCACAAGTAAACGCAAAAGGGTCCTGCACGTTTACTGCTATTTTGCGGTCCAAACATTCCCATCCTGAACTAGATTCTTCTGCATTCAGGAGAGGGAGGTTGAATGTCCCCTAACTGCAGCAGTTCCTAAACAATCCTAAAAGCCTATGTGTACATGGACACATAGGCTTTTACAGAGTTGAGTTTAGGAGCTTTGGCTCCTCATATTTAGGAGCTGTAGTGTACATGAAGCCTTATTGTATTTTTCCCCACACTACATCAACTATTTAGTATGTACTGAATTACAGTATATACCATGGTAGCAATTACCAAAGCAAAATATTTCTACCTTCCCAAACAGAAGATTGCTGGTTATATAAGATATCATTATTTTGAGGTAGTAGAACAAGAAGTTAGGAATTAAAGTGCAGCAGAAAGATAGTCCCCCTATATGGAACTTTTGCACAGCAAAAGTATGAGGATATTAGGAAAAGAACACCAACAAGAAGCTATGGTGACCTTTCAGATGCTACAGTTGATATACCACACATACTTAGAAGAAGATTTTCTAAAATATCCTTTTTATTATACAAAATCATATAAAAGTCCCCTTAAATAAGGAAGGAGTAGGTCCCCAAATGTTTGGGGTCCAGCCTCTTCCTTGTTTGAGTGGCCTTTGTGGTGCTTGCTGGATGTTATCAATAGACTGCCATTGATCTCCACTTCAAATGCTACTCTTTAATGCAAAGGCAGAATGAATGCTTGTGTAACTTGTGAACTGACACTGAAACACAAAGATGTGGATTATCTCATGTGAGGAAAGTACTTTACCAACAGGTCTATCTGAGCATGTATAAACCAAATCCAGCAGTGTCACCCACCTTTCTCCCGTTGAGTTGAAACAAGGCTAATTGACTCATACATGGTCATACTATAAAAAAAATAGATAGGTTATACACTGTAAATACAGTATATATACTGTATATGCACTCCACATTTACACAGATCTGGTTAATAGGTCAAATGCTACCCATAAACCATCACTGGAATCAGCTTCTGACAAAATGAATGAGCTCATCTGTATGGGTTTATATGAACAACACTGAATAAGTGGGGTATTTTCCTATGTAGAACCTTTTGTAACTACAAACACTGTATAAAATTATAATATTGGTGGATACATACACAGCCCTTGTTTTTATGTGGTAATAAATATCTGTATAATGAAAAGGAAATGTTAGTAAAACCTTTTCTGTATATATGCGGTATATCAGTTATAGCACCTGAAAAGTCCCAGCAGTTTCTTTCTTTCATTAGTGTTATATATAATGAGGGATATGGTGCAGAGACAATCTGCCAGTTTGAAAGCATAACTAACTGAAGGATTTTAAGGAAAGGTATATTAAGAAATAGGAAACTATAGAGGCTGTGAAGAGAAGACCTTACTCTACTACTATACTTACCACTGCTATCAATAGGATCATCTGATTCTGGAAAGCTGACTGAAATGAAAAATTGAGAGGTGAAATTAAAAAAAAAACTATTCCTGATAACCTAAGAAAGTCACCTTCACCACCATAATGTGCTTTAATCTGTAACAGTAAAAAAGACGTATCCCTTAGTGCAAGTAAAATGAGAAAATGTTTTACTTTTTCACTCACCTAATATGTAACTGACTCAGTAAAGATTCTTTACAGAATCCTCCTCTATATATGATGGCAAGGTTAATATAGACAAAGGAGAACTGCATAGTATTAATTCCCAGTTTGCAGTTAACTTCAAAGAAATGTTTTAAATCAGAAGGATTAGTCAAGATCTTCATACCTAATAAAGGATCTTCAACCATAATAATCATGCATTTTCAGAGGCCTATTGGCTCTTTCTGCAGCAATTTAACTCGGACCAAAGCTGCCACACTAAATTTTGCTCCATCCTTCCATCCATACGCACCATGCTACACAACATATATCAGACTATGGTATAATGGAAAAAATACTTTTTAAAAAGAATCCCAGCTATTACCATATTGATCTAATATAGTTTAAAATATACTATATTGCTTATTTTAAATACTGTATTCTATTTATAAAATGCAAAACCTGTATTACATTTCCCCTTAATCTGAACTACAGGTATAAGCAGAAAGAAGATGCATTACACACCAGGAATGAATTTGTTATTGTTATCGGTAGTCTTAGGACAGACCCCAATTCGGTTTTGTCAGCACTGTGCCATATGAACTGCATCACTGGCAGGACTAGATTTTATGAAGATATAAAAGTCATTTACATCTCCTATCATACAGAGTAACGGTCTGTAAGAAATCCCTAAACAACAAACTATAAAAGCAGAGAATATCCGCTACTGATGCCCTATGGTGTGTCTTAGCAAAGCTACTTGCAAACCTGCAGGACAAATAAAATGTGAACCATTAGGGGGGCTAAATTGAGGTGAATGATAGCATGAAAACCTGAATCTTGTAGAAACTGCTATCTTTTACTTTATTTTTAAGAGGCTCAGAGTGGGATTGGGCGAATTTCTAGGTAAAGTAGAAATCCTATTTAGGTGCAAGTGTGGTAACATAATGGAAATAAAACATTTGGTACAAAGAATTATGAATGAATACATTGATTGGAAAAATGACAAACATGAAACAAGGGCAAGAATTACACAGCAAGGCCTTTTTAGTACTTACTAGCAGAGACATTTAATGAATGGACCTCCCGCCCCAATTTGTTTTCAGCACTGCAGATAATAGTGACATTCTCTTCTGGGGAAATTATAATTTTAGCAGAATATTTTCCATTGCTTAACGTAGTCTCTTCAGTCTGTAATAAAAGAAATACAGTAAAGTCAGTTCTTGCTTTCTCGGCAAATGGTTCGCAATACATTAAATACAGTGACAGATAAAGCCTCATAAAAGCTATTGCATGTGTGAATCTTGGTCATTCCATCAGTGCAGCAGCTATAACTTGTGTTGCATACACACTGCAGTTTTCACTTCCCAATAAACATAATAGAGGATAAGCCAATTAGAGTAATTTAAGGCCATTGCAGTTATTTATACGGGATCTATATAAAGGAAACTTGAAAGGGGTCAATTGTGACTCTAACCTTTGTTTTACATTACATTTTTTAATGGAGCAGAAAATCCAACTGACATACAATTAGCTTGAAAATACTACATTCATAACAGGAGTTTACTTCCTTTCCAATGGGTAGTAAAATACTTAAGACATTCTTTATTGTACACAAAGGCTGTCAGGCTTCCATTTACACATGGGCATGGCACACTAAAGATTTATTTTGCTGCTTTAATCCAGATATACAACATATTGAAGAGCTTTTTGGATGCTAAAGTGAAATTTCCAATATGAGTAATAGTAATAATAATAATAAAAAGTTTCTATGAATCTGTAATTATGAAAGCAATAAGAATAAACAAAAATTAAGAAAGAAATTTAACTCTCCCCTATTTGCCATGGTAAAAAACAACTACTTAACCAATTAACCATGAATAACTTTAAGACCTATAATCAGTAAATAAATGCAAATTTACAATTCAGGAATGGGTCCCAGGGCAGGCGGAGAGGTAAATGTGTACATTTAAGAGAAGCTTGGATTCGGGCTTTAGGAGTGCTGCCATTCGACAGATCTGTCAACAGAAATGTGCATGGAACTCCAGGACCACAAAGCAACATGATCAACTGCTACATTATGCTTCATATATGTTAAAAAAAAGACTTTAAGCTGAAATGGAAATGCAAAAAGTTGTATGTATACTATAACAGGTAAATAACCACTTACTTTGTTCAGGTACAAATCATTGCCCAATCTGACGCATTGCACTTCAGGCTTTGGAAAGCCATCTACCTCATATACGATTGTTTTAGACCTTCCATCAGCATTTATCTTTTTTGAGAGTTTAATCCGTGGTTTTCCTTTAAAGGGCAAAATCAAATTATGCATTTAAAAGAAAAATACATTCACTGAGGAAATCCATTAGCGATAAGTACATATAATATATTGCACATACAGTGGGTAAAATAAGTATTGAACACGTCACCCATTTTCTAGGTAAATATATTTCTAAAGGTGCTATTGACATTAAATTTTCACCACATAATCGGTAACAACCCATGCAATTCATACAAAGAAACCAAAACAAATTACCCAAGGAAAAAGTATTAAACATGCTAACTAAAATGTAATAGTTCATACAAAATCCTTTGTTGGTAATGACAGCTTCAAGACGCCAGTGTATAGAGAAACTAGCCGAATGCATTGCTCAGGTGTGATTTTGGCCCATTCTTCCACGCACACAGTCTTCAAATCTTAAAGGTTTCGTGGGCCTCTTCTATGAACTCTGATCTTTAGTTCTTTCCATAGATTTTCTATTGGATTCAAGTCAGGTGATTGGCTGGGCCATTCTAGTAGCTTTCTTTTCTTTCTTTAAAACCATTTGAGAGATTTTCCTTGGCTTTGTGTTTGGGATCATCGTCTTGCTAAAATGTCCTCCCTCGTTTCATCTTCATCACCCTGGTAGATGGCAGCAGATTTTTATCTTGGTACATTTTTCCATTCATCCTTTCTTCAATCATGTGAATTTGCCAGTACCGTATGCTGAAATTGTTTTTGGGGTGTTGACCTCCAAACATGGTATTATGGCATCCAAAGAGTTACATTTTGATCTCATTTGACCAGACTATAATCTCCCAGTTTTTCACAGGCTTGTTTTAATGTTGTTCAGCAAACTTTAGGCAAGCTTCAACATGCTTTTTCTTCAGCGATGGAGTCTTGCTTGGTGAGCATGCATACAGGCCATGGTGGTTGACTGCATTACCTATTGTTTTCTGTAAACCAATTGTACCTGCTAATTCCAGGTCTTTCTGATGCTCTCCACAAGTGGTCCTTGGAATTTTGACAACTCTTCTGATAATTCTTTTTACTCCTCTGTCAGAAAAAATGTGAGGAGCACCTGGTCCTGGCTGGTTTATGGTGAAATGATGTTCTTTCCACTTCCAGATTATGGCCCCAACAGTGCTCACTGGAACATTCAGAAGTTTAGAAATCCTTCTGTAACCAATGCCATCAGTATGTTTTGTAACAATAAGGGTGCAAAGGTCTTGAGAGAGCTCTTAGCTTTTACCCATCACGAGACACCTTTTTATAGGTCATTTAGTTGAGACTGAGCCAGCTGATATTAATTTGCACTGACAAGGGGCAGGATTGCTTTCAAATTACTGACAGATTTCAGCTGGTGTCTTGACTTTTCTTGCCTTTTTTGCACCTCCCTTTCTTCATGTGTTTAATACTTTTTCCCTGTGTCATTCCATTTTATTACACATAACAATTTCTGAACTCATGTTTTTTTTTTGTATGTATAGATTCCATGAGTTATTGCCAACATGTCTTAAAATGTTCCTGTCAATAGCACCTTTAGAAATATATTTACCTAGAAAAAGGGTGAAGTGTTCAATACCTATTTTACTCACTGTGTATAGGTGACCATATTGCACCTTGACAAAACATTTAGGGCCCGTGCTAGACTATTTTGCTCTCTCCTGCAGTTGTATGTGGAACGCCTACCAACCAAACCCTAGCACTGAGAACAGTGAGTGGTGGCGGTGGTGGATGCTGTCTGCCGCCATACATTCAGGGACAGCTTTGATTGCTGCACATCCTGCGCTGTTATTGATTGGCGCAGTTGTGGCAGCAGGGGCGCTGACTGGGTATTTGCGCAAGATGCCCGGGGGGGTGGGGGGTTGGACCCAGCAACAACTGGCCATGACTGCATGCTAGGTGGCTGCCTAGTTTGCAAAGTGGTAGCACCGGCTCTGAAGACGCTGTATTTTAGCAATTTAAATCTTTACATATGCCATTTTCTGTATTAGCATTACAGGTTTTGAAATCTAGCCACTGCATGGTAGTCAGAATAAGGCTTCTAAGCATTGTTAAGCTTTCTGCTGAGAAAATAAGTGCACAAAATGAATTATAGCAGCCTAACACACATTGATATTGCTTAAAGCACTGCTTCCTAAAGTTTGGGGTATTTACCACTGACACAAATTTCTCTCACTGTAAGAATATGCTCATTGTAGTGTCCATAATTTCCAGTTACAAATAATGGAAGAGGCATGTTAGTTTAATATGTGAACTGAAACTGCTCCCATGGGCATTGGCTTGAGTAGACATTCAGAAATGATGCTGCCCTGATTAAATACATTAGTATAGCTACCTCTAAGGAACTGCAAAGGAGTAGCACACATTTGGGAAACCTTGACTTACAGAAATTACTTTTTATCAATCTAACTGCTGTATTTTAGCAATTAAATTTACCAACCTTCTACGGTAAGTCTTAGTGTCTTTTTTCTTCTCAGACCATCAACTTCCATAAGGCTGGTCTCACATTCATAAATACCTGAATCTCTGTATTGTAGATTTGAGAATGATGGCTGTGCAAGGATTTTTTGGTTCTGTCAAAAAAAAAAATACCAGTTTAGCTCTGGTTTACAATATCTATGTTCTTAGGCTTAAAAAAAAAAAAAAAAAAAACACAAAAAAAAGATAAATGACAACTGAAATGAAGAATTAATATTCAATACACCCTTCCCTTTATGTGAGGTACATATTGACAGGGGCTTCAGATTACTTAATCAAAAAAAAATGTAAAACCTTTACAGACTAGAGTAGTGAAGATGTAGTAGACAGAGGTCTAACTGCAATTTATTGGTTCCCTAACATTTGTATACATTAGTGAAATTCTGTGAGGGATTTTCCCATTCCAGCCATATACTTAATTACACTCTCCAGCAGTTTAGCGGTACTTGATTCATAAGAACACTGGCTCTTGTATGAAAACTTCAAGTTTTCAAAATGCAGACTTTACTGTCTCAACACACTGATGTGACTGTACAAAAATGCTTTAAGGAGGGGCAATAGACCTGCACTAATTTGATAGATATATGAATTGTTGCCTAATCCAGGAAATATAACAGATCTGCAGTCTTGCAGTCCAATATAACCTGCACTTATTATAATGAAAGTGTAGCGGGGGTGTAGGAGTACAACTTGCCAGCAAGTGAAGGATATACCTTTCTAGTAATACAAGTACTCATTTAAATCTTAATATATGCCATTTTCTGTATTAGCGTTACAGGTTTTGAAATCTAGCCACTGGATGGTAGTCAGAATAAGGCTTCTAAGCATTTAAGCTTTGTTCAGCTTTCTGCTAAGAAAAAAAGTGCACATCATGAATTATAGCAGTCTAATGCAAATCGATCTTGCTTAAAGCACTGCTTCCTAAAGTTTGGGGTATGTACCACTGACAGAAACTGCTCTCACTGTAAGTGGTTCTCAAAACCAGAATTGCCTTATATGAGAATATGTTCATTGTAGTGTCCATAATTTTCGGTTGCAAATAATGGAAGAGGAATGTTAGTTTAATTTGTGAACTGAAACTGCTCCCATGGGCATGACCTTGAGTAGACATTCAGAAATGATGCTGCCCTGATTAAATACATTAGTATAGCTAACTCTAAGGAACTGTAAAGGAGTAGCACACAACATTTTGGAAACCTTGACTTACAGAAATGAGTTTTCATCAATCTAACTACACTCTGATACTAAAACATTTTGGGTGGGATGATGACAAACCTTTTTATTTGTTCCATGTCAAAGGACTGTGCACAGTTAAAAAAAATAAAGAAAAATAGAAAGAAAACCAAGCTTACCTTCATCCACGTGACTGAAACATTTTTACTAGCAGAAGGAATGCATGAAACAGAAAGACTGTCTCCAACTTGTTTAGTTATATTTCCACTGGGTGTAAGTGACAAATCCAAAACTGAAACAGGAGAAAAGAAAACACCAAAAAATCAATTAAAAATATATAATAAAAAAGTTAAAAAAAATAATAAGCTAATCAGCACTGATTTTAAAAAGACCGTTTTTAATTTTTTTTTACAACAAATCAAAAACAGTAAAAAGATCCAGAAGCAAAGCATGACAGTCACGCTGGCCGCCAACATGTTAGAAGACCTACATCATACAATTTTCATACAAGAAATTAGATTCTGAAATTCTAATGCTAGTGGAGAGATCTTTTATGCGAGCTTGTTATATGGGTATCTAAGAAAAGCACACTGTCATTCTGAGGTGTGTTTTGTCTTGGCTGACTGTCATGTTTATTAATGGAATGAATTTGGAAACAGTCATGGGAGTGGAATTACCCTGCCCTACATCTATATTCTTTGTAATTGATGTGCTTGCCATAAAAGGCTAGGTATATAAAAGGGCTGTCCGGTCTAATGCTCAGAGTTTCAGGTCACTGCCTTTCTTTGTGTCAATCACAAAAGACAGACTACATTTTATACTGCATACATCTTCTAGTTGCCAAAGCTTTCTCATTCCTTCCTTGTAACTCTTCCTTTAGCTGACTAGCAAATACAAGTCTGAATTTTTCAGTTATTTAACCTAGCTAATTAGGGCATTTTATATTTTCCTAAATCATAACTGACTTTAAAGTATGCAACAAGAGATACTAGGTATAAGGTATGCTGCGCTCACCACTGGACTTAGGTAGAGTAATAGTGAAAAGAAGTGTGCAGTATCCGAAAAACAACCAGACTTTTTGTAAAATCGAATCAAAATATCACTCCCTGTAGACAGCAAATCATAGGAGCATATTTTATAACTATAACACAAATAAAATTATTTTTAAAAAAATTCATTTTTCCAAGTGGTTTTGTGTTTTCCTCTTTTTTAAGTATGCAGAAACCAGAAAGTGGAAGCTGCGCAAGTATTCCCAACTGCTACAATCATAATAGCATCTTCAGTACACAATGACTTATATTCTAGATTACAGCCTACAAGATGTCTAACAGATAGGGAATAACTTGCTTATACAAGCTGAAGATAGCATCAGTTATGGAGCAATAAATATTATTTCATGTTCTAAAAGAGCTAAGCCTCAAGTGTCTAGACATTTAGCCCATGTTTTGTTCAAAAATTGAAAGAGAGCTTTAACATTCATACTTTACTTGCCAAGCACATATAAAGAATTTCTGCATTTTAACAGCTAAATGAAGTAAACTGTATCCACATTTGTGCAGTTTTTTCAACTAGGAAACATGCTATACCTAAACTGTCATACATATTCAGTTCATTTCTGGAGTTAATGAAAGTACAGTATCTCTAGATCAGGCTCAACAGATTGACTATGCAAGCTATGTGCTGTGATGCCGTGTTTGCTCCATGAACATATATGCTTGGCTTAGCCAAGCATACACATTTATGTCTACAGGGAGAAATGCACGAAAGGGGAGAAAGCCTCAGAAAATTTAGCTGTAGCATAAACAATTTTTTAATCATTGTATCTCCTTGGAAAACGATTGATCAACTAATACTATAGACAGGAGATAGTTAACTGACTTCAATCTTTGTCAACCACATCGAGTGAAGGTCAAGTGTCTATAAGTTAAAAGAAGATAACAATGGCATGCCATTAGACTATTTTGGGAAATAGGGCTAAACATTAGAATTTTTTTTTACTAGAAAAAAATGTTGGCAATTCACCACTTAGATTGCCTATGCTGATGGTGTATAAAAAACAGTTCTTATAGGGAAAAAACCAAAATCATACTTGAATATATTGAAGGAAACAGATACCTTCCTAGGCTCTTTTTTTTTTTTGCACATTCACAAGCTTTTATTTATGAGACCAACATAAAGAAAACATAAATACATAAACACATTTTATGTTCATATACTGTATTTTATTTTAATAAATAATAGTTGAATTATTTGATTTGTAAAATTGGTTTTACATTAGCTTTAAAAGGTCATCTCTTGAAACCTTTTCATTTTTTACCAGTTCTGATATCAATATTTTATCCAATCTAACAACAAAGAAATACTGGACAGACAAAAAAAAATCTCTCTCCAATCTCTAATCAATGATCATATAGGACAGGTTTTGTGGAAAATCAGTAGGGATATAAGACCTGTGTTAACTTGCCATCCTGGACTTTGAATAGAGCAGTTACTGACTAAAATAATGCTTTGCTTGGTTTCTTGTTCGACCATTCCTCCCCAGCCTAATGATTACAATTTTAGGAGCTCCACTGGTTAGGTTTCAATTTTTTTTGTTTACTAGCCTGCACATCTTCCACAGGCTTTATGATGATATTCCACTCTGCTATATTTTTACGTCAAATTTTTATTTTACAGAATAGAATAGAAGTGGGAGCACTCACAACTTTTTAGGTTGGGAATGGAGTCAGGAATTTCCAAGGAATGTAAAATGGCAGCATTTGGCTCAATCCACCAGATACTACCTATGACTTATACATGATGACATGATGTCATGATGGACTAACTATTGAAATCAATATGATAAAAATAAAAGTGTAGCCTGGCCCCTAATATTACAATCAATAAAGTAAGCAAAACTTGGTATGTTAAAATTTGACAAAGTAAAAGCCATGCAATTATCAACTATTAGAAAGATGGCAACATTACATAGTGTAAATATTCAGATCCAAAGCTAGCCCGCAATTGAGCATTACAAATTAAACAAAGATATTTTCACAATAAATCAAAACTAATTAAAATTGCATCTGAGATATTTGGACTTCAAGCAATGATAACATTTACATTAAAAAATAATTTTTTTACATACTTGCAAAACTATAGCCCTTAATAAGCCATCTTTTTAATTTAAAGTTCATGCTGTATCTGTATGTAAATAAATATATGGATAAAAAGGGAAAACTCATAATATCCTCCCAACTAAAAAACATGAAACTGACCTCATTTAACTATTTTAGAAATATTTAGAAACTATTTTAGAAATATTAACAAAATTGCAACAAAATAAACCCTATGTATTATAAATACGTAGAAGCCAAACAGGTAAACTTTAGGCAAATGGCAAAACTTATGTAAAGGAGTTGTAAAGGCAGAAGTTTTTTTTTTTATCTTAATGCATTCTATGCATTAAGATAAAAAGCCTTCTGTGTGTGGCAACCCCCCTCAGCCCTACTAATACTTAAGAGGGACCCGAGAAGAGGAGCAAAACCACTGCACAGAGCAGGTCAGTATGACATGTTTGTTTTTTTTTTAAAGAAGGGAAAAAAACAAAATACTAGACTTTTCATTCACTTTAAGCTCTGAATTAAATGGAGATGTACTTACAATGTACTGTTACCATTGTTGAAGCAATCATGATTTTATTTAACAAAGAACATTTATAATCTCCAGTTGCATTTCTTTTTATGTCAGTTATATGGTAGGCACTTGAACTACGTATCCCCTCTTCCTGACCCTAGGAAAAAAGAATATAACACTCATGACATATGTAAATTAGATTAAAAAAAAAATATTCTAAATACTTTAACATGGATCTAAGCTTAAAACTCGAATATTTATGTTTTATGGAACATCTAGAAATATTAAATGTGACTAAGCAGTTTCCAGACAAAATCCTCCTAGGAAAACTCCAGTGCCTATAGCCCTGTAGCTGTACAGTATATCAGTAGTGTGAGGCACTGCTGCATCTCATTATTAGTCTCTTGGGGTTTGGTAATATCATTACAGTTGTGCTCATTGTTCTCCTTGCTGGAGAAGAAACTATTGCCCAGTACACACATTATATTCTTTTTGTTCAAGCCGGTGGGCTGTGTTCTGACAGGGAGACTGGCCCCCCACCCGCCTGAACACACTGGTCAGGGCTGGCAGCCATTAGCTGCAAGCACTGATTGGATGCCGATCAGCTGCTTGTTTTCCAGAACATGCTTGTTCTACAGAAGCTGGTCGTGAGATCGGCTTCTGTCAGATAAGGATCTGTACACAGGGGCTAAATGTCGGCTGATTTCTAATGTGCCGGCTAATGTCGGTTGATATTTGGCTCTAGTCCAAGGGCCTGCAGTGCAAGGATTTCCTTGCTTTTTGTTTCATTCTTTTTGTGCATTGGTGATTTCTGCACCTTCTCTGCTGCTTTTTGAACATTCCTCCTCCAGTCCTTATGGGTACCACTCTGACATGAGGAAGCAAAGTTCTACCAAGATGGCAACTTACTCAGAGAAACAGAGCAGAACAAAGAATGGATAATTCAGTAAGGTTAGGTTCACAACTGTGCTACTGAATTTTCATGCATTTTTCATGCTTTTTTTGATGCCTTTTCTATCCACATCAATTGAAGTTCATGGAGTCAAACATGCACATTTCCATTCTCAAAATGTAATATACAGTATTGCCACTTGACAATCATTAGATGTGGTGGTTACATTAGTTTCTTTTTAAGGCCTTTTTTGCCTTGTTTTCACCTGGCGAAAACACTCTGTATTCGAGTACCTCCACTCTCAATGAATGAGCACAAGAGGCACCTTTGGACAGCAGCATTTTCAGTCTGGGGCAGAGGGGATTGTTAGATGTACTACCAGATTTAAATACACTAACAAATTGAAGCCAAACTTCAGCTAATACTAGAGATAAAGGTTTTACATAAACAATATAAAGTTGATCATTGTAAGCACCCTTGTCAGCGGTAAATGGTTTGCCTCATCCCTGTAACTGCATGGCAACTTGTTATTTTGAAAACAGACTTACTGGCTGGATAAAATAAAAATAACATACAAAAAAATGAAAGCAAGCCTAAAAAGAAAACTAATCAGCCATCTGTAAGCTGCAATATAACAAATGTTTGCATTTGGGTTTAATTCTTCTTTAATTTCTCTTTAATGTATCACACCCCCAAAGTCTATTCAGAGGTACAAGAGTAATGTTTACCAGGTGTTTGAATCATCAGTGCCTCTGTTTTATTGTCTAGGTAGGCTTTGCTTCAGGTTTAGAAGAGATCCACAGTGTTTGTAGCTTGTAAAGGAAATGCACCATTGCAAAAAGGACTTTAAATGACAGATATCCATATTATAAAACTGGATATTACCCCTGAAGGCAGTACTTAATACACTAATCTAGACTCCAGTTTGTTTCTCATGTACAAATTTGCATTAGTGGTTGTACCTTTCTGATCCTCTTCTATAATTAGCATAAAAAAGTATACTTGACAAGACCTCTCTGAGCAAAAAAAAAATAAAAAAAACCTGTATATTTTAGAACCACAATACCCCTTGTAGCCAAAATACTTTTTGCAATATTTTAAAAATGTAATTTTTTGTAGACTTGAGGTCAACTGAGGGAGCCCAGGCTCAGTATTGTTTTTTTATTTTGTGGCAAGAAAGAGGTCCTTTTACCTTTATTAAGTTTAAAGATGACTTTGATTAGTTAATTCTAACATGTGCCCTGCCATGTGACAAATATTTTATTAATAGAGGCCTGCTACAATGGTTAGTTGAAGACCAGCATTTTTCTCTATTGAGAAGATTTTGATTCATTTTCTCTCCATGTGACTAGTGCCACCAAGGCAAGAAACCCAAGTAGAAGACACAAAGCTATAAAACCAGAGGTTGAAGCCATTTTAGCCACAAATAAAAACACTTTCTTTGGATTTCTTTCTTAGATAAATATTTGTGCAAACCAGGACAAAATGTTAAAACTTTATTAAATTAATCTGGGCATTGTGTAAAATCACCAAATTTGAATTTGCATACATAACGGGTTAAATTCCAGAAAGTAAAACATAACAATTGGTGGATCACATCCTCTGAAGTCTACTCCAAGATACATGAGAGTGAACTTAAATGAATGCTTGAACCTTGAGCCCAGGTGACACAAAGCATATTTGTTCCAGGCCATGGAATATTAGCTATTCAGCCCAGTTTTGAAAAGGAGTGTGGGAATATGCCAATATAGTCTAAATGTGCTTTGTAGCATTGGATCATGTATATGTGCCTGTTCTGAAGGACTTGGCATAAGAGGGCTGCTTTTGTATAATGACTAATCTCTGCATCCATACAGTGAATTCTTGAATACATTTGAGAATAAAAAACAATTACAAAAGTACATTTTTGTTCCCACTTTCTTTTTATTAGTTTTTATTAATGGGCTTTTAGCCCCAAAGTGTAAGTAAAGCAGGTTTAGGTAAGTGAAGAAGGTTTAGACCCCATTTCAAAGTTTTTATTGCTGTCTGTGACCCTGCTGGCTGTCAGCGACCATTGTTATTCAAACAGAAAACCCAGATTTTAGAGTTGTCAACAGAGCAAGAGGGGAGGGAAAATCCTCCAATTGGAACACCTGTTCCTAGGACAACTCTCAAAGATGGGAATCCTGTTCACTTTGGAGAGGTTTCTCTCATATATTCTTCATGCTTCTCCAGGACAAGAAGTTAAGGGAATCTAGTTAGCGGAACAAAACCAGCAAAAGAAAAAAAAAAAAGAAAAATTAACCTGCTATTTGTTGTAATCCTTTTTTACTATTTCTAAAAATATGAATAAAACAGTAAAAAATATTATAGTAATTGAAACTGTATTTAATAATTGCTAGATGACTTTGAAGTGGACTACAGTTTCAGCTTTATATACTGTATATTTTAGGGGAACACCACTTTTAAGATAAAGGTTGGTCTACACCTTTTGCCTGGTACATACGATGAGATTATTGGACGAATGATCATCCATTTTTTTTGCATGCTAATCTCATATCGAAAATCAAGAGTTTACTAAAGTTATGAAAATTCTCGCATGAAAGAGCAAAAGTGATGTAATGTGTTGTAGTGTATTTGTATTGTATTTTCGAACAACAACTGTACTGATTAAATGAAAATAGTACGATCTGGTATTGTACCAAATTTAATTTCTATGCTTGTCCGATCAGATAATATTGGATGAATTGTTGTGATGGTCTCTTGAAAGCTCTGTGCTAAGGATCAGATTATCGTAGATCACTTTCAAAACTGTATTTTGCGTACAATTTTCTGATTGTGTGTCCCCCCCATTATTTTTTTTTTTTTTTTACAAAATATGAAGGCAATCATGGACTGGGGGTGCATAGAATCGGTGGGGGGTTGTGGGTGACATTATTATCTACAGATTATCTTTCCAGCAACAAACTCCAGCTTAAGCCCAGTACACCTGGCCTGAATGTCGATTTTGGCTGGTTCAAAAACCCACTTACATTTGGCCGTGTGTATGGCAGCACATCCGACAGAAGCCAGCCGGACATTGGACATGCATGCTGGAAAACCAGCATCCGACCGGCTTCTGAGCAGCGCGTTCAGCCAATGGCTTAGAGCATTGACGAGAGTGTTCTGGCACACGGGGGGGTCGTCCCCCTGTTGGAACACAATAGCTCAGCGGGGGAGAACGTTGTACTAACATTGGAGCGATCAGGTTTTTTTTTTAAAGAAATATGGTGTGTACTAAGCTTTACTCTAATTGCTTCATTGCTAAGTGTAAAGTGGTAGGAATACAAAAATAACCCTTCTAATATTCAAGGACATAGTATTCTCTCCTTCATGTGCAAGATGGCATCTCTACTACATTCTAAAATGAAGCAATAAATGCTATAAGCAGTGAGGGCACCCCCAGACTAGACTTTCATTCATGCAGCAGTTTGTGATATCAGCTGGAGGATATATGGGCCAATGTCACATCCAGTTAAAGAGTCAGTGCATGAAGGTTATATGGGTGAAGCAGGATGACATGCTAACAAGTCTAAAATATACATTTCATTAAGCTGCACATGTGGCTGGTACCTCCTCTATTACAATAAACTATGAATGTTAAAATGTTAGTGGTCTCTTCATAAAATGAGGACAACAGTTAGGTGCGTACCTAGAGCATTTGGCACCCGAGCAGATCCTATATCCCCACCCCCCCCCCCCCCCCCAGACGGGCAGGCGACGCACCGCACATTGACGTGTCGTCAAGTGACGTTGTGTGTAGTGCCTCCCCGCATCGCGGCCAGGAACCCAAAATAATCCTCCTCCCTCTGCTCCCCCAAGCGACCAGACCCCTCCTCCCCCTCCTCTACAAAAATGGCGCAGACTGACCTGAGGGGCCAGACAGAATTACATGTAACTGGCAGTGGCACACTTACTGTGTGCTACTGCCAGTGGTGTCACTAAGGTTGATGTCACCTGGTGCAGTAAACCATGGTGTCACCCCCCCCCCCCCCCCAAAAAGAAAAAAAAATGATGTTCCTGTTTTCTGAAAGTGCGCCAAAGATGCAACATGCGGGCTTTTGGTGTGCTTTTAGAAAATGCAGAAAAAAACGCACAATCTAAAATAAATCTATAGGACTGCATCTATAACTGCTGGTAAAATGTAGGAAGACCCCCTTTACATTACACAGCCCCCGTACCTTTACATTACACAGCCCCCGTACCTCAGAATCCCTCCTTTACATTGCACAGCCCCGTACCTCTGGACCCCTTTACATTACACAGCCCTCCCCATTGGAACCCTTTACATCACACAGCCCCTGCCCCCCCCCAATGGAACCCTTTACATTACACAGCCCCTTGCCCTCCCATGGAACCCTTTACATTACACAGCCTCCACCCCCCCATAGAACCCTCTACATTACAGAGCCCCTGCCCCATAGAACCCTTTACATTATACAATGCTTGCCCCCCCAATTGAACCCTTTACATTACACAGCCCCCCAATAGAACTCTTTACCATACAAAGGCCCCCCAATAGAACCCTTTACAATGCAAATCCCCCCCATAGAACCCTCTACAATGCAAAGCCCCCCCCCATGGACCCCTTTATAGTACAAAGCCCCCCCCCCAATAGAACCCTTTTCAATACAAAGCCCCCCTCCCCCCTCTTTCCTACCTTATTAGGAGGAGAGCGGAGCAGGAGGAACTGTTTCAAGCAGAATGGAAGAGCCCTGAATAAACCGTGGGAACTGCCGGAGTTAACTTTGCTAGTTAATGAGCAGGTGATTGTTTGCCAGGGGGTCCTAGCAACCAATCACCTGCTCAATAACTAGCAAAGTTAACTCCGGCAGCGCCCGCTGTTTATTCAGCGCTGGGGAGTCTCTCTCTCCCGTTCTACTCCGCTCTTCTGGGCCAGTGAGCGACGGAGAAAGTCCAGTGGCCGGCCCCACCCCCCATTGGTACGCCGATGCAACAATGTCCCATCTCTTGAATGAAGAGATTCGTCCACAGACAAATTTTTCTTTTCATTGCTCTTCCTATTCAATATATATATATATTTTTTTCATAGAAATCACACCGCATTTACCACTTAGCATTTTTTTTCCTGTACACATCTATAGGCTCACCTCATTCTCATTGTTCCCTCCAACTTCATATCATCTATATCATTATTGATATAAATTGATATAAATATAAAATGTAAAAAAAATTCATTCCATTTACATCATAACAGTTTTACACAGTTGTGGCATATAAAACTGGAGTACAGAGGAAATATTTAAAATTCCTTTGCAATAGGCTTGCATTCCTTCTATCCAAATACTATAAAGGGACTGTTAGAATTCCATATACACCACTTGGCAGTGTAGATAACATATTTTGTAAAAGGCCACTGTGAACAGCAGTAATGCTGCACAAAAATACAGCACAATGTTTATGTCTAAATGCTATAACAATACCAAAAAGATAAAGAAAGAGAAAAACTTACTGGAAGGTAAAACAAAAATTCCTCCGGAGGCGGATTGCCATTGCCTATACATTTCAGTGTGATGTTATCCCCCTCTTTTATTGTCTTTTTGGGGGACTGTACATGAATTGTCACCTTCTCTGTAGGATCTGAGAAATGAATGAACATATTAAAACAAATCTATCACACACACACACACACAATATAAATTTAAATGACTGAATTATATATAACGTTTGCATTAGGAATGAGAAGGTAATTGCTTTAATATATCTTTTATACATGGATTGAAGTTAATGGTTACCTTCTACACAGAAAACAATTCCTAATTAAAGGGTAGCAAACACCCCTGTTATAAAAAAAAAAAAAAGAACAGAAATCCAGCTGGACTAATTTTTTTTAATTACTACATGCTAGGTCTCATCTTCTCAGACTGCTGTTGTGAGATTACCCCCAGCACAGTCATTACATGGCTAAGAAAAAGGGCCAGTTGATGCACTCTCTATAATGGTCATTTTAAGAAATCTTGATATCGCAGTCTCCTATTGGTATAGGAAACCAGTGGTTGAAAGGAAAAATTGAAAATATATGTTCTGGGTGGCCTTACTATTTAATATTTGTAGAGTGAAATGCATTAAGTTTCAGATTTAAATATATTTATTGGATTTAGGTGGTCCATTGGGAACAGCACAGCCACTGCTTGAATCCCTTCTTGTCAATCACAAAGTTTTATTTTGCTAGGACCAGCTAGGAAAATTTTCAAAAGGCAGCTAGGAGGCCATGCAGCGTGGATATGACAGGAGTATGGACAGAGGAGTATAAGACCTATGGGAGGGAAGAGTCATTTGAAGCAGTAGTAAACGCCATTTTATGACCTGAACCACCAGGTAAGCCTATAATAAGACTTACCTGTAGGTACAGTGAGTAACTCCTAAAGGTGTACCGTTAAGGAGATCTTCACATCTGTAGAAGCCGGTGACATCACTGATGCATGTGCACTGCGCTCTGAATAGAAGACACACTGGAGTATGCCATCCATTGAGTGCACTGTGCTGCAGCCATAACGTTATCGTGGCCCTGACATTCAAAGGGCCGAAGAGTGCAAACCTGGAAAGAAGACCGGGTTAAGAAGCAGTGACAGCGCGCTGCTGGAGGACTTCATTTTAAGGTAGGTCTGTCATAATGTGCTAGCATGCTGAGCATACCATTACATTATGACTTCATTAAAGGTTAAAGAATAATTGTACAAGAGTATAGTTACCCTTGCTAACCACTGCAAGGGCATGTATCCTAAATTCCATGACTGAAAATATCAGTTTCACCAAAAAAAAAAAAAAAATAGTACTTACAGTAAATATTGAATACAGCTGCATCAGAATCCATTGTTGCCAGTCCATCTGGCATGTAAAAAGCCACCGCACATGAAAACTGTGCATCTATATCCTCTTTTGTTGACATGTACTCCAATGTTGATCGCATGTTATGAAGACCGCTTGTTGAGTTTTTCTCTTTCCACCACTCCATATTTACAACTAAAATAGGAAAAACAGATAAATAATACCAATATGAAATATTCTCCTTCAAATTCTCATATTTTGGGGTCTGGTCTCTAAATCAGCATGAACACTACAGTATATCATCTATGAAAAGTTGAAAACTGATCTTGCTTAAATAGATGAAAAACAAATATTTACCCAAATATAAGTATATGATAAACATAATGCAGTGTTAGAAAATGAGTAATACTGATATAGAAGCATTTATTCTTTGATCCCTGGAGTCCATCCCATGTTATGGGCAGAAAACCACTAATTTAGCACTAGTGATGGCCCTGCAGTCAAAGATTGACACACAGCCTAATGACAGCTTTCTTTTAGGGCTTACGCTCACAGGACAATTTGAAAACTCTCCTAGAAGCCTTGCCTCCTGGCAGCAGCATTTTGGCAAAAGAAAAAAACAAACAAAACACCTTAAGGCTCCGTTCACATGTAGGCGTTTTTGGGCGTTTTTGGGGAGTTTTTCTGCTCTAGGATCAGCTCTCAAAACGCCCAACAAGACAAATGCTATTCATTTCAATGGCCCCTGTTCACATCTGAGCGTTTTGACGCTGTAAGCAAAACGCCCAATGCTCAAAAAAGTACATGAGCTTCTTTTTGGGCAGATTACAGGCGTTTTCCATTGGTTTCTATTCAATCTAAAAACGCCTGCACAAAAACGCCTGTAAAAACGCCTGTAAATCGCGGTAAAAATCGCGGTAAAAATCACAGTAAAAATCGCGGTAAAAAACGCGCTAAAACACTACGCTAAGGTGTGAATGTAGCCTAAGTCCCCGTTCACACTGGGGCGACCTGTGAGGCGACCTGGTCGCCTCACAGGTCGCCTTCCATAGAGAAGCTGCGGACCCGTTCTAATAAGAGCGACGCAAGTCGCTCCGACTTAGAAAAAGGGTCCGGAGCTTCTTTGGGGCGACCCGGAGCGACCGTCATAGACTTCAATGTTATGAAGTCCGTGCCGGCCACTCCGAGGTCGCCCCGGGAAGTCGGATCGCCCCAGTGTGAACGGGGCCTTACACTTGTAAGGACTCGTGCACACTGCATCTCAAAGAAGCTGCTCACTATGGCTTTTTCAGGATAAATGCCAGGTAATTCTAGGAACAGCTAAAAAAACAGTCAGTGTGTATGAGGCCTTAAAGTCCAAAAGAAAAATCAATCAACATTAGGCAGTGGGGATACAAGGACATGTAACCTAATATATGTTTGTTCAAAAACAGTGTAAACAAAGCAAAGTTAATATGCCAAGTGTGTGGGGTTTTTTGATCTTAGGTGGTACAAAGTAGGTGTTGCCTCCGTCCCTGTATTTTGAAGAAAGAAGGGGTTTTCTTGGTGTCTCAGGCCAAGGAAATGGGACTTTATGGGCAAGTAGGTATAAATTAAACAAGGTGAGAAATTATATATATAAAATAAATCTATCAATTTATTACCAATATTTACATAGGTCAAAAAATATATTAAATAATATCATTTCAATGTGAGCATTGGTGTTGGGTATAGGCCCAATGTGAAAAGGATGAAGAAAGAGTAAGGATTCTAAATTGAATCCGTGACATAAGTGTTATTAGTGACAGTTTATGGATCTTGTCTCTGTGTATCCCGTGTATGTTCAGGATTAGAAAATTCACAGAGTTTCATCCATAAGTTCTGACGCGTTTCGGCTGTATTAGCCTTTATCAAAGTTTTCTGTCACCCAGCTGTAATATATAATTGACGGTATTTTAATGTTTCCATTGTTTGGCAAGTATGCATATAATTAATATATATATATAGAAATGAGTAAATACATACTTAAAAATCTTGTTTCTGCAAACCAAAATAAATCCCTCTGTCTCCTCTAAAACTGCAGCAAGGAGTCGTAATGTGCCATGGGCTGGAAGGATATATTGATATTAATTGTAATGTCATATCATATCGAGATGTAAATTCATATACTGCCATTGTTGGCTACTCACATCCAGATTGGGCGGTAGTTCTATATAGGTATATGTTGTTCCTCCAGTGGTATCCTGGATGGTTCTGGAGGGGAATATATATATATATAGTTGACATGGTATCTTACTTAGTAAGTAAATCATGTGGGTATTCGATGCCAATGGACTTACATTTGCAGGGTTTGTGAACGAATTGGGTGGGGGGAGGGAAGGATGTCTCTCCCAATATTGCAGTCCAAAGTGGGAAGCTGCCGCCAGTAATCCGTTTCTGCAAAGGGGGGGGAACCATGGGTTGTATCCATGTAAGGCAATTTGGTGTGTGAAAATATTTGTTTAATTTGTGACTTGGTAAGATAAAGGAAAAACTTCCATCCAAACTTACATTTTAAGGGAGGTATGGTATAAAAGAAAGGAGGGGGTTGGTATCCTTCACAGCCGCTGGCCACGTCCGTCCTGTTCCCTCCTTCCGAGGGATGTGAGAGTAGACGCCGGCTCCCCGGCCTTATAAAGCCGCTCGCGCATGCGCAGTAAGCGCTGCACGTAGTCGGCTTCTTCCGTCAGTGACTCAGGCTCATTGTACTGCGCAAGCGCCTGGGTGATGCGCGCGCAGCACGAGCCGGTCCTGACAGTTCGGCCGCCGACACGGAATGTGTGAGATCTGGAAAAGTAACCCAGCCGTAATCGGCGGGTGTAGGGGAAAGATCTTGAATCCCTTTCCGTCTCAGTGATGGCCCCTGTCCCAAGGGGCAGGGGCTTTCCGTGCCGGGTGCAGGGTAGAGGGGACCAGAGTGGTTTGCTTGTGAGACAAGATAGTATTATATAGACAGCAATTATACATAAGTAAATAAGAAAAGAACCATAAAAGGGAGAAAAACAAATTCCCTGTACATAGCATTCTTATACTTGTTTTAACAGCAGTAAAAGTATATGGATGGATATATATAGAGGGGAGTATCCCCAAGGGGGACATTGATGGGATATCCACAGGTCCTGACAAAAACAAAAGAGGGAAGAAAAGGGGGGGGGGGGGTTTTTGTGGTTTTTTGCAGGAGTTCCAAAAAGATGATATGAGTGTAACCTCGTTAGGGTTTTAAAACCTTTTATATTTATTAGTCCGTTTTCCCGGATGCGAAGCCTTCCAGGAAGGGTCTGAAACTCTCAGTTTCATTGAGCCCTGGGTATTTGGTGGCATTCAGACGTCTAATCCAGCGCATCTCCATTTGTAGCAATTTTTTATTCCAATCGCCCCCTCGTTGCGGTATATGCATTCTCTCTAGGGCGATAAATGTTACTTTGGGCATTTTGTTGTTGTGTGTATTTTTGACATGTCTGCCAAGTGGGAGGTGGAAATTGCATATTTCCATACTTTGGATATGCTTGTTGACTCTCTTGCCCATTTCTTGTTTGGTCTTGCCAACATAAAATGACCCACAATCGCACCTCATAAGGTAGACGACCCCTCTCGTCCTGCAATTTACATAGTGTCGTGGTCTGAAAAGTTCACCATTTGGGAGAATGGTGTCTGTGCATTTTTTGATGACACTGCACTGTGTGCAAGTGCCACAGGGGTATGTACCTTTGTCTTTACATGGATCTTTCCTTTTTTCCTTGAATTCACTATGTATTAAGTTTTGCTTGAGGGAGCCGGCCTTTTTATAAGTGATTAGTGGGCCATCTGGTACAAATGGTTTCACCACAGGGTCTTCACTTAGTATGGTCCAATGTTTCTGGAGAATTTCTTTTATTTTGTGATGTTCATTTGTAAATCGTAAGATGATACGACTTTTTTCTCCTTGTTCTTTTATTTCATCTGCTTTTTTGGTGGTTTGGAAAAGAAGTTCATTTCTTTTCCGTTTCTGAACTTTGTTGAATGCTTTCCTGAGGGTGCTTTTGGTGTACCCTCTTTCTAATAGTCTGCCCGTAAGGAGATCAGCTTCTTTTTGGAAATCATCCTCATCTCTGCAGATTCTCTTCAAACGTAAAAATTGGCTATATGGTATAGCTCTCTTCAATGATGTTGGGTGGAAACTACTGGCATGCAAAATGGAATTTCCCGCTGTTTCCTTGCGGTAAAGTGTAGTTTTGATGGTTCCATTGTCTTCTTTTAGAATCCAGGTGTCTAAGAACGCAATTTTCTTCTTATCGTAGTTGAGTGTGAAGTACATGTTATAGGTGTTGTTATTCATTACTTTCAAACACTCCCTAATTTGATTTTCCGGGCCTGTCCAGATGATGAAAATATCATCCAGAAAGCGAACTGCTGTTAAAACAAGTATAAGAATGCTATGTACAGGGAATTTGTTTTTCTCCCTTTTATGGTTCTTTTCTTATTTACTTATGTATAATTGCTGTCTATATAATACTATCTTGTCTCACAAGCAAACCACTCTGGTCCCCTCTACCCTGCACCCGGCACGGAAAGCCCCTGCCCCTTGGGACAGGGGCCATCACTGAGACGGAAAGGGATTCAAGATCTTTCCCCTACACCCGCCGATTACGGCTGGGTTACTTTTCCAGATCTCACACATTCCGTGTCGGCGGCCGAACTGTCAGGACCGGCTCGTGCTGCGCGCGCATCACCCAGGCGCTTGCGCAGTACAATGAGCCTGAGTCACTGACGGAAGAAGCCGACTACGTGCAGCGCTTACTGCGCATGCGCGAGCGGCTTTATAAGGCCGGGGAGCCGGCGTCTACTCTCACATCCCTCGGAAGGAGGGAACAGGACGGACGTGGCCAGCGGCTGTGAAGGATACCAACCCCCTCCTTTCTTTTATACCATACCTCCCTTAAAATGTAAGTTTGGATGGAAGTTTTTCCTTTATCTTACCAAGTCACAAATTAAACAAATATTTTCACACACCAAATTGCCTTACATGGATACAACCCATGGTTCCCCCCCCTTTGCAGAAACGGATTACTGGCGGCAGCTTCCCACTTTGGACTGCAATATTGGGAGAGACATCCTTCCCTCCCCCCACCCAATTCGTTCACAAACCCTGCAAATGTAAGTCCATTGGCATCGAATACCCACATGATTTACTTACTAAGTAAGATACAATGTCAACTATATATATATATATTCCCCTCCAGAACCATCCAGGATACCACTGGAGGAACAACATATACCTATATAGAACTACCGCCCAATCTGGATGTGAGTAGCCAACAATGGCAGTATATGAATTTACATCTCGATATGATATGACATTACAATTAATATCAATATATCCTTCCAGCCCATGGCACATTACGACTCCTTGCTGCAGTTTTAGAGGAGACAGAGGGATTTATTTTGGTTTGCAGAAACAAGATTTTTAAGTATGTATTTACTCATTTCTATATATATATATTAATTATATGCATACTTGCCAAACAATGGAAACATTAAAATACCGTCAATTATATATTACAGCTGGGTGACAGAAAACTTTGATAAAGGCTAATACAGCCGAAACGCGTCAGAACTTATGGATGAAACTCTGTGAATTTTCTAATCCTGAACATACACGGGATACACAGAGACAAGATCCATAAACTGTCACTAATAACACTTATGTCACGGATTCAATTTAGAATCCTTACTCTTTCTTCATCCTTTTCACATTGGGCCTATACCCAACACCAATGCTCACATTGAAATGATATTATTTAATATATTTTTTGACCTATGTAAATATTGGTAATAAATTGATAGATTTATTTTATATATATAATTTCTCACCTTGTTTAATTTATACCTACTTGCCCATAAAGTCCCATTTCCTTGGCCTGAGACACCAAGAAAACCCCTTCTTTCTTCAAAATACAGGGACGGAGGCAACACCTACTTTGTACCACCTAAGATCAAAAAACCCCACCCCCTCGTTCAATCAACCGGATGGAAAACACATCCATGTTCTCACTGATCTTTAGGTGGAAAAGTAATTTTCAAAAAATAATATTTTTTCTATAGGGTCGCTCAGCAGGACCCCATAATCCTAAATTACTTGCAAGGGTTGGGCAGTACTTCCTCCCCCTTCTCTCTGTGATAATATCACACGAGAATAAGGGGAACTATATACCCCATACCCATCTCTCAACCAACAAGGCTGAGATTGACACACAACCTTTCCATAATGGAGGATATACCTACGGGAGACCTGATGGGGGACGGATGGAGTGCCCTCATGTCAGACATCCAAAAGAGTTTTCAGGGGCAGGAGCAACAGGACTCAGATATCTTGGCCCTATTTGGAACCCTAAGAAAACACTTGGAACGGAAATCAGCTCTCTTCTGGCACATTAAATCCTTTCAGAGATATATAACGGAAAATATCAACCCAGTAGGCCTCCGTATACAAATATTTCCAACAATGGATAATATCACCATTAATATGAAAAAAGAATGGGAAGAAATTTTGAATGAATGTTCAAAAAAACTGATGATACTACTACAGGAGGAATATACCAGGCAGATGAAAAACCTGGATGAAGACATAAAAACTATCTACGACCAACTAACCCCCTTAAAGAAAATCTCTTTATATAGTGAACAGGAAAAAAATCTTAAAGAACACCTGGAAGAATACAGCCGAGAAATATTAAAGAAAAAGGAGAAAAAATACTGGAGGGATAAGAACGCATTCTCCCAAAATCGAGCATACAAATGGTCGACTAATAGACAACAGAGGAGAAACAAAACCAACCGTAATATGGGTCCCTACTACTCATCCGACTCATCATCCTATGCATCAGGTACAGAAAACCAAAGAAGACGACGAGGTGCAGAACAACCCCAACAGGATCTACGATCCGACCTGGAGGACAGAGAGGAAACCCCACAAAATTTGGGAGAAACGGACTCCAGGGAAGTGGACATACCCAACACAGAAGATGGAACAGTCCCAGTTAAACATCACAAAATATTCCTAAGACCAAGAGGAAACAGAGATAATGATCCAAAATCTCAAAAGCCTTTTTTAGGAAAAACCCAGAAGAAGAAAACCAACCCTACATAATGGATGAAATAAGGGAACACACCATTATAAACCTTTCTCAATATACACTTAGTAAGGAACAAACTGAGGTTCTAAAATTGGGGCTTTCTTTTTGCCCCAATAGAACCACAGATAAGTTCGAGACTATAAAGGATGTCAACCTTTTTGCCCGGAAATTACTCTTAAGGGTCATGTACAGCAAGAAACCAACAGAAGAACCCCAGACAAAATTTACAGCTGCTGAATTCAGAGCCATTAGGGATCTTAATCTGCTATTGGAGGAAGGTGGCATAGAAGATTGGACAGACGATGAAACCGCAATAGATAGTGAGGACGAGGAACTGGAAATGGACCCCCCGAGGGGAATATCCCTTGAAAGATTTAAGAAAAAATCAAGTGTCTTTCCACCCTTAAATACTAACCCGGCCATTGCCCTCTTTGTGCGGGAGACCACTAAGGAAATTAACCAATTAAAGGACCAGGGGATCACACAGAACTTAACTAAACATCAAAAGAAGGCCCTGAAGGAACTCCAGGATAATGAGAACATCACAATTAAACCCTCGGATAAAGGGGGTAATGTTGTTTTGATGGATAACGACCAATATAAAATGATGTGTCTAAATATTTTGAACAACAAAAAATGTTATAAGGAAATATTACCTGTCATGCTGGAGACTTTCAAAGAAGACTTTTACAGGAAAATGGATAGAGCCCTTAACGAGGGCACTATTACAGAATCCCTTTGGACGTATATGAGGACTAAACATCCTAGAACTCCTACGTTATACGCACTACCAAAGATACACAAGAACAAAGACAACCCACCGGGGAGACCAATCGTATCAGGGAATGGTAACCTTACTGAGTCAACAAGTAAAATTATTGACGCATACCTGAGACCACATGTGACCAAACTCCCATCACATATAAAAGACACAGCCCACCTACTCCAGATCCTTGATGACCTAATAATACCGGAAGATGCTTTTTTGATCACGATCGATGTCGAGGCTCTCTACAATAACATCCCTCATAAAAAAGGCATTGAGATAATAAGAGACACCCTTAAACAACAGAGTGAAAGGGACTACAAGTTCAATGAATTCATCATTATGATGTTGGAATTTATATTGAATCATAATGTTTTCACATTCAATGGTATTTATTACCTACAAACGTGTGGTGTTGCGATGGGTACGAGCTGCGCACCATCATATGCGAATATCTATTTGGGAGCCTGGGAATCTGAATTTCTGGCTGAAGAAAAAAACAGTATTTTTGCGGACCACATATTACTATGGCAGCGCTTTCTGGATGATATTTTCATCATCTGGACAGGCCCGGAAAATCAAATTAGGGAGTGTTTGAAAGTAATGAATAACAACACCTATAACATGTACTTCACACTCAACTACGATAAGAAGAAAATTGCGTTCTTAGACACCTGGATTCTAAAAGAAGACAATGGAACCATCAAAACTACACTTTACCGCAAGGAAACAGCGGGAAATTCCATTTTGCATGCCAGTAGTTTCCACCCAACATCATTGAAGAGAGCTATACCATATAGCCAATTTTTACGTTTGAAGAGAATCTGCAGAGATGAGGATGATTTCCAAAAAGAAGCTGATCTCCTTACGGGCAGACTATTAGAAAGAGGGTACACCAAAAGCACCCTCAGGAAAGCATTCAACAAAGTTCAGAAACGGAAAAGAAATGAACTTCTTTTCCAAACCACCAAAAAAGCAGATGAAATAAAAGAACAAGGAGAAAAAAGTCGTATCATCTTACGATTTACAAATGAACATCACAAAATAAAAGAAATTCTCCAGAAACATTGGACCATACTAAGTGAAGACCCTGTGGTGAAACCATTTGTACCAGATGGCCCACTAATCACTTATAAAAAGGCCGGCTCCCTCAAGCAAAACTTAATACATAGTGAATTCAAGGAAAAAAGGAAAGATCCATGTAAAGACAAAGGTACATACCCCTGTGGCACTTGCACACAGTGCAGTGTCATCAAAAAATGCACAGACACCATTCTCCCAAATGGTGAACTTTTCAGACCACGACACTATGTAAATTGCAGGACGAGAGGGGTCGTCTACCTTATGAGGTGCGATTGTGGGTCATTTTATGTTGGCAAGACCAAACAAGAAATGGGCAAGAGAGTCAACAAGCATATCCAAAGTATGGAAATATGCAATTTCCACCTCCCACTTGGCAGACATGTCAAAAATACACACAACAACAAAATGCCCAAAGTAACATTTATCGCCCTAGAGAGAATGCATATACCGCAACGAGGGGGCGATTGGAATAAAAAATTGCTACAAATGGAGATGCGCTGGATTAGACGTCTGAATGCCACCAAATACCCAGGGCTCAATGAAACTGAGAGTTTCAGACCCTTCCTGGAAGGCTTCGCATCCGGGAAAACGGACTAATAAATATAAAAGGTTTTAAAACCCTAACGAGGTTACACTCATATCATCTTTTTGGAACTCCTGCAAAAAACCACAAAACCCCCCCCCCCCCTTTTCTTCCCTCTTTTGTTTTTGTCAGGACCTGTGGATATCCCATCAATGTCCCCCTTGGGGATACTCCCCTCTATATATATCCATCCATATACTTTTACTGCTGTTAAAACAAGTATAAGAATGCTATGTACAGGGAATTTGTTTTTCTCCCTTTTATGGTTCTTTTCTTATTTACTTATGTATAATTGCTGTCTATATAATACTATCTTGTCTCACAAGCAAACCACTCTGGTCCCCTCTACCCTGCACCCGGCACGGAAAGCCCCTGCCCCTTGGGACAGGGGCCATCACTGAGACGGAAAGGGATTCAAGATCTTTCCCCTACACCCGCCGATTACGGCTGGGTTACTTTTCCAGATCTCACACATTCCGTGTCGGCGGCCGAACTGTCAGGACCGGCTCGTGCTGCGCGCGCATCACCCAGGCGCTTGCGCAGTACAATGAGCCTGAGTCACTGACGGAAGAAGCCGACTACGTGCAGCGCTTACTGCGCATGCGCGAGCGGCTTTATAAGGCCGGGGAGCCGGCGTCTACTCTCACATCCCTCGGAAGGAGGGAACAGGACGGACGTGGCCAGCGGCTGTGAAGGATACCAACCCCCTCCTTTCTTTTATACCATACCTCCCTTAAAATGTAAGTTTGGATGGAAGTTTTTCCTTTATCTTACCAAGTCACAAATTAAACAAATATTTTCACACACCAAATTGCCTTACATGGATACAACCCATGGTTCCCCCCCCTTTGCAGAAACGGATTACTGGCGGCAGCTTCCCACTTTGGACTGCAATATTGGGAGAGACATCCTTCCCTCCCCCCACCCAATTCGTTCACAAACCCTGCAAATGTAAGTCCATTGGCATCGAATACCCACATGATTTACTTACTAAGTAAGATACAATGTCAACTATATATATATATATTCCCCTCCAGAACCATCCAGGATACCACTGGAGGAACAACATATACCTATATAGAACTACCGCCCAATCTGGATGTGAGTAGCCAACAATGGCAGTATATGAATTTACATCTCGATATGATATGACATTACAATTAATATCAATATATCCTTCCAGCCCATGGCACATTACGACTCCTTGCTGCAGTTTTAGAGGAGACAGAGGGATTTATTTTGGTTTGCAGAAACAAGATTTTTAAGTATGTATTTACTCATTTCTATATATATATATTAATTATATGCATACTTGCCAAACAATGGAAACATTAAAATACCGTCAATTATATATTACAGCTGGGTGACAGAAAACTTTGATAAAGGCTAATACAGCCGAAACGCGTCAGAACTTATGGATGAAACTCTGTGAATTTTCTAATCCTGAACATACACGGGATACACAGAGACAAGATCCATAAACTGTCACTAATAACACTTATGTCACGGATTCAATTTAGAATCCTTACTCTTTCTTCATCCTTTTCACATTGGGCCTATACCCAACACCAATGCTCACATTGAAATGATATTATTTAATATATTTTTTGACCTATGTAAATATTGGTAATAAATTGATAGATTTATTTTATATATATATAATTTCTCACCTTGTTTAATTTATACCTACTTGCCCATAAAGTCCCATTTCCTTGGCCTGAGACACCAAGAAAACCCCTTCTTTCTTCAATATGCCAAGTGTAGTAACCCATGGCAATCGGATTTTCAATTATTGGAATCTGTTCTTTTAAGAGATTAAATGATTGTAAAATAACAAACATGTTATACTTACCTGCCCTGTGCAGTTATTTTGTACAAAGCAGCCCAGATCCTCCACTTCTCGGGTCCCTTGCTGGCGCTCCTGGCCCCTCCCTCCTGTTGAGTGCCCCTACAGCAAGCGGCTTGCTATGTGGGCACCCGAGCCGAGCTGTGGCTTCGTGTGTCCATTCAGACACGAAGCTGTGGTTCAGCCTTGCCCCCTCTCTATCCTGATTGGCTAACTGACTTTGAAGGACAATCACCGGAGCCAATGACGCCTCGGCTGTGTCTCAGGCAATCAGTAGGGAGAGTCCCGAACGGGTCATCACTTGACAGAGATGAGGATAAAGTATTAGGAGGTGCTGGGGTGCCTGCTGCACACAGAAGGCTTTATCGCAATGTATAGAACACATTAAGAAAAAAATCTTCTAACTTTACAACTTCTTTAAGAAATAAGTTCACTTTTTTGTGAAGATACAATAAATGCATGTATTTTGCAGGTAAAAAAGTGTGTAAATGTGTATTTATTTATATATATATATATATATATATATATATATATATTTTTTTTTTTTTTTTTTTTTTTTTCTAAGCGCCTGTAAAGCATTGCACTTATTATCAGCAGATCGTGGATGCAATGTCAGGCTCCTGCAGACTGTCAGTATAGCCACCTGCCTGTACAGGAAGACTGATCTGAAGTCCAGGGAAATCAAGTTCACTGAGGCTGTGGGTGGGAGCCCCACACAGCTGCGCTGTTATGAATTGTGACAGGGAGTGTAGGGAGAGGACCCTCCATGCAATGTTACAAAAAGAGGATCAGGTCGGGGTGCAGGCAGGTGCATATGGGTGTAACATGTTACTAAAGGTGAACTTATCCTTCAAATCTCATTAATCTCTATGGATTCCAATGGTATGCACCATTTTAGTACAAGGTGTTGATATTTAAATATATCTTTCAACTTTCTGAATGACACATTATTGTCTACTTGTACAATTACACATAAAATATAATGGTTTGTATTAAAATAAACCCCTCAAATTATACACATATGAAATTGCCAAAACGTTAAAGCGAAACTTAACCCCCCTCCTCTCTAGCTCTTGTAGTGTTTTTATTTTTTGGTGGTGATGAGGAAGGGGAGGGTGCTCCGATAACCTAGACTTTTCACTTGATGTATTTCATGATAAAAAGTATACCCTTCAAAGTACTACAGAAAGATGAAAAATGTTAAAGCCCAATTAAACTTTCAGATGAAATTATCTAAACATATTGTAGGTGAATGAAAACAAAGGTGTGCCCCCTGACAGCATGGGTTCCTTAACCCATTCTTTGCGCCATGTTCTGTTTTGTTTGTCCAGAGAAAGACCTCTGTTCTCCGTGTGGAAATAGTGCTTTATCTGCAGTGCTCCCTGCTGACTGGAGATCTCGAGCTTTGATTCAGTAAATGGTCTTTCCCAGCAGCATGGCGGAAGACAGGCTTTTCTACTCATGTCGTGCCTGCTTAATGAATAAAATGATCTGTAAGTATGAGCAACTTTTCTTTGAATAAACCTGGAACGTATATAACTGATTAAGTGCTGGTTCACACTGTAACACGATGTAGGAAACCTACATTCAAGTGAGCTGCGTCTGATCTGCAGCATCAGAGTAAAACGCATTCCTGTTTGATTCCTGGTGTGAACAGACCCTTAAACTAAAAGTCTAAATGGGTTTTAAGGGCCCCACTCACACTATTGGGTTGTGCCAAGTCACATTATGTACGTTGGTGCAAACTGGAGCCATTTATTCCGAATGGCAGTCCAGTGCACCTTTCCAATAGGCTTGCGTCAGGCGCGCTGCCAGAAACAGCACATGCGTCATTTTTGAAGCATTAGGAAGCCCATTTAAATAAGATGTGAAGGAATGTGATGAACACTTGTGAATTAAGCAAAATGTCTATTTTTCTATGTGTATTTTTCTGTACATGTACATATCTTTTTCCTGTCTTCCTTACTCAAAATGGCCGTTACTAGATACCCCCCACCACCGACAATGGAATGTTAGAAGAAAGATGGAGCCTTGGCACAGTGCCTTCAAGAGAAGATAACATTCATAAACTCAAAGGGGACTGCCTTATAATGGACATGACTAATCAGAAAGCTGCAAATAATCAGTATTATGCTAATATTATGCTTATGACGTACTAACATATGACACCGCCTACTGACTATTTAATACGCTGTACATTAGAAACAACAGGAAGTATCATTTACCTGAACAATGTGTGTCAGTATGTGATATCCTCGTGCATGCACTCTAATTACCTATTTAATTAGGTCCAGCAGCAAGAAATCTAATTTGAACCTGATTGAGGTTCGCAAACCATTACAATTGGCGCCCAAACGTGGGACCCTCAGGTGTTCGTCTGACGAAAAGCTGCGTAGAAGGTTTGGCGACTGGATGAGACAGACCAAGAGGGACTTGCGCACCCCTGAGAGTACGGTAGATACTTTTACCTTACCACTGTATGACTTGTTTCTGTCTTATCTTAATCGCAGATCTTTAGTGCTTTTCGAAAGACGTTTCAGAGGTGGGTAATCTTTTATTCCTCACCTGGGGCTGTTTTTATTAACCTGCCATAAGATTTCTGCTGGCTGTATATTGTTTGTTCAGTGTCTGCCACCCTGGCAGATTGGGACTCTGCAGACTGAAAGACAATCCATCCTGAGTGATTGGGACTCAAAAGGAGGTTGCCCGACACTAGAGTGGATGTACGTCCTTCGGGACGGGTTACTCGGGGGGTTGACTGGTTAAAGTGACCTCCTGAGGGTTAAGCTCAGCTGCAGGTGGATACCCGACAAAAAGGGAGGCAGGTGTAATGTCTCAGTGTCTGTCGTTTTGTTTGAAGTGTATCTCTACAGACTGAAAGGTTGCATTTGTGTGTCCTGAGAGGGTGGATATTTGCAACGCCCTTCGGGACGGTTACTCGGGGGGTTGACTGGTTAAAGGTACCCCTGAGGGTTAAGCTCTGCTGTTGAGGTCACATGACAAGAGAGAGACGACAGGAGTTATGTTTTGTTCTGTGTGTGTTGTGAAATGAAAAGTACATTGTTACACAGATAAATCCAGTCAGGTTTGAGGTTGCTACGGGCAACAGAGAGAGAGGGACAGAGAGAGGAAGGGGTTACGTTTTGAGTTTTTTTTTTCAGTTCAACCCCCTACTTCCCTTTTGTGTGTCCCTGACAGTCTTTCTGAGACTTGCACTGTTGAGCTATCAGGTAAACCCCCCCCCCCCCCCGCTCGCAGCTGGCATACTTTTTTTTCTCGTGAGAAAGCGGGAGGGGGGGTCACTCCTTGCGCGGAGCTTGAAGGACTATGGGTCCCAGCATTATTACTTTTTTTTTTTATGGAATTTTTGGAGTTTTGCCATTTATACATTTGTGTATAAAGCATAGGAACCTCTGGGAAGAGTGATAATAGTGAAAAAAAAAAACTGTTTTTATCAGGATGTTTTGGGGTTATTTTTTTTATAGAATTATAGATAATGAGAAATTACATTTTGCAAATGGGTCCCTATGTAAAAGGGAGCTCTGGTGCAAAAGTTTGAAAATTGGCTACTTGCCAATGGGGGGTTCAACTGTGAATAGCTTTGTTCCTATAATAGTTATAGAATTTGTTTTTGGACAGAAAGGGTTACCGCAATTAGTGTGACCATTGAACCGTATTGGCACTGAGCCAAAAGTTTTAACTTAGATTACCTTTTTATCTGATTATAGTATTTAAGAGATATTTGGGGGGCATCCTCTATTGCAGGAGGGGAAACTCTGGTCAGCTCTGGTCACCCCTGGTCTGAGTTTTGAAAATTGGCACACAGCCAAAAAGTTTTAAATCAAGTTAAGCGATTAGTTGCCAGTACTGCTCCCTCCGGCCGTCAGCTGAGACAGCGGCAGAAGAACAGAAAAGAGTGAGAGACCTTGCATTTGAGCTGGGTGGCCCAGAGGGGGGGGGGGAGGAATATGGGTCAGCATATTAGCAAACCAGAGAAGGCAAAAGTTTGTGAGTGCAACCGTAGGAGTAGCAGCGTATACTGATAACAGAACAGAAAGGAATGTTGTGTGAGAACGGCTAAGAAATTGCATAACGAATGATGGATCGTAGAAGCTAAGAAAGATGACGATCAAGGTTGGAAATTGCATAATGTATGAGTATTATAAAGTCAATCGTAAAGCCGATAAGTCCCCGCCCTATAATGGCATCTGTAGAGATAAAGGGGAGGGTCCTTACTCTCTGCCTACCGCCCATTATCCTCACACCACTCCCACTCAAACGCAACCCACAGGGACAGTTCCTGTGGACGGCCATCTTGGTGCAGTCATGTCCTCACTTCCTGCCCCGCCCAGTACAGTTCCTGCAGACGGCCATCTTGGTATACCAGGAAGGCCTAACAAAGGCCTATATCCAATTCTCCCTGTTCTAACACTCCCATCCTCCCTGGATTACAGGTCCAATATACTAGTGATGAAGATACATCCGACTAGGACGACCAACCGCAGGTGACAAGGACACCCAAAGATTTAACCCCATCACAAACAGTAACCTTAATGACAAGTCTGCCTGACCCAGAAACACAGCCAATGCCTCTCTACCACAGGACAGTGCAGCTACAAGAAATTAACCTAGTCCCCTTACTGAGCCACTCCGAGTGGGGACATTTCCTGATTTGCTTGCCAGATTTGTGGTGTCTTCTACATGCCCCTTGAATCTGCAAGGAGCTGATGAGCTGTCCAGACTACAGGCCTCAATTATTTTTACGCGCGAAGGAGGAGTGAAGCTACATACTCCCCTATCCTTAGAAGACTCATCTGCCTTGTGTTCTCTGCCTCTCATGAAGACACTCCGTGAAGCGACAACTTCAAGTTCAGTACCACTGAAGTACTTGGCAGGATCCCTGCATGCCTATGGTCCACAGAACCACAAGACATTGATCACTTAAAAGTACCACCAGTCATGGTGCAACTAAAACCTGGGGCACTCTTACTTAGAAAAACATGCCTCCAGAGAGACTGGACCCCTTGAAGCCAGCGCAATCCGAAGCTATCTCAAAACAGGTTGAGACCCTTGTGTCTAATGGTGCTTTGATACGCTGTACTTCGGAATGCAACACACCTTTGTTCCCAGTGAAGAAACGGATCCCAAAAGGTGAACCAGAGAAATACAGAATGGTCCAAGACTTCCAAGCCAATTTGCCAAAGCCATAACCTCCGTCCTTGATACCTGGCAACAGGAACACCCTACAGTGACTCTTCTCCTCTGTGCAGATGACTACCCCGCTGCTGAAGAAAATTCAGAAAGTCTACTATGCTACTTTGCAGAACAAGGCTGTAAGGCCTCCAAAGAGAAAATACGGTGGTGTTCCAAGACTGTCACCTTTTTAGGCCACTGCATTTCTAAAGGCACAAGACATATCACATTAGACAGAGTAGCTGCAATCCAGAATATTCTTCAACCAAAAGCAGTTAAACAACTGCATGCCTTTCTTGGACTCATATCTTACTGCAGGGCGTGGATCCCTTATGCATCCATCCTCATGCAACCACTCTATGATGCTCTCAAGTCCGTGCCATTTACCCTGTCAAACGAGGCCCTGAATAATTTCATTCTGCTGAAGCAAGCAATATCCACAGATCCTGTTTTGGGCCTTCCAGATTATGAGAAACTCTTCAAACTGTTTGTGTCGGAGAAGAATGGCCACGCCACAGGGGTCCTGTCTCAGGAACATGGAGGACGGACTAGACCCATTGGTTACTACTCTTGCCGCCTAGACCCCGTGGCTAGGGGTGGTCCTTCCTGTCTAAGGGCTGTCTTTGTTGCCCAAGCACTCCTAGACAAAACTTCAGACCTTGTCTTAGCACACCCCCTGCTTCTTCTGGCACCACATGACATTGCTGCCATCTTAAATCAGGTGCAACTCCGACACCTGTCAACGGCCAGACATCTACGGCTGCAAATCTCCCTCCTACTTCCTGAAAACGTGACCCTCCAAAGGTGTCTCACTCTCAACCCGGCCACCCTTCTGCCGTTTTTTTTTTTGAGGGAGGAGAAGGAGAAGGTGAAGAAGGAGATCCCTATGACCCCTATGATACTCCACACGACTGCCTTGAAATGATGTGCTTAGAAACCTCATATTGGAGTAGCTCATGATTTTGGTATCATCCGGAGAGCTAGGGGGTTCCTGACAGCGGCCGGAACACCGGTGAAACATGGCCCGGCCATCAAGGATTTAATGTATGCACTACTCCTAACGGAACAAGTGGCTGTCTTGAAGGTTAAAGCACATGGCAAGCTAAATTCTCAAGAAGCCAGGGGAAACCACTTGGCGGATAAAGCGGCCAAACCAACAAAAAACGGCCGAAGCGGCTGAAGAGCAGAGTGAATCCCCAGTGCAGATGCATTTGGCAGTGAATGTGCCATCTGACAGACTATACCTAGCCTCTATGCAAAGGCGGCTCACACAGAAGAAAGCTGGAATGGATCGACAAAAGGAGCAGAATACGAAAGACGGGGAGGACAGAAAGGCACCGCAGAAACATTTGGAAAAACCCTTATATCCGTCCCAGAGGATACACATTGATCACATACAGATGCCAAAAAGCGGCCGATATGAATACTCCCTAGTGGTGGTGGACATGTTCTCGGGCTGTCCAGGAGCCTACGCAGTCACAAACATGACAGCTAAAACCATGGCTAAAAAGAAAAAACTACTTAGTAAGATAGTATGTAGATTTGGGGTCCCAGAGGTGATAGAGAGCGATCAGGGCCCAGCATTCACAGCCACCCTAACAAAAGATATTTGGGCAGCACTGGGAGTTCAGTTGGTTTTACACACCCCATACCACCCTCAAAGTAGTGGGAAGGTAGAAAGGATGAATTTGACTCTAAAGAATAGGATGTTTAAGATGGCCCAAGAGACTAACATGAGTTGACCAGACAGTTTGCCTATTGCCCTGTTCAGTGTCAGACACCCCCCCCCCCCCGGGGGAAACATGCCCTGTCTCCCTATGAAATTTTGTTTGGTTCAGCCCCCAGACTTGGCTGTTACTCCCCACAGCAGTTGCAGTTACAATCTGATATGTTAACTTGTTATGTTACATATTTGTCTAAAGCCTTAACTAATATCCATTCTCAAGTATTTTCCTCCATTCCAGATCCAGAAATAGACTCGGGAACCCACAGTCTTCAGCCAGGAGATTGGGTGTTAGTGAAGAAATTCACAAGGAAAAACTCACTTGATCCCGGATATGAAGCACCTGGATACACGCCTTTCACTGCAAGAAAGCCCAATCTCCTGAAGACAAGATCCTGATGGCAGCACAATGATTGTGCTGTATATCCTTTTTTTTCTTATAAGTTTGATAAAAGCTCAGCAGGTGATTATCACCAAAACAGGTACTCAACAGGCAGCCATCACTAAGACAAATGGTGTCACTACATTTTGGTACAATTCCTCCAGCACACAAGTGGTTAAGCTTATTTTTTGATCTTTGTAGTAAAATACCCCTGATAAATACACTGACCCAGCACCCAACCACAGGAGGAAGCGAGCAGCTCCCTCTGGAAGCTTTGATCCTCATGTGTACATAGATGCCATAGGGGTCCCAAGGGGGGTCCCAGATGAATTCAAAGCTAGGGATCAGGTAAAAGCTGGTTTTGAGTCTTTACTCCCCATAATAACCGTCAACAAGAATGTAGATTGGATTAACTACATATATTATAACCAACAGAGATTCGTGAATTACACCAGGGATGCCCTCCAGGGAATTGCTGACCAGTTAGCCCCCACTTCTCATATGACATTCCAGAACAGGATGGTCTTAGACATGGTGTTAGCTGAGAAAGGAGGTGTCTGTAAAATGATAGAAAAAAAAAAACGGGAACCTGTTGAACATACATTCCTGACAACACTGGTCCAAATGGTAAGGTTACTCTAGCTATCAAGAAATTGGAAGATCTGTCGTTTGAGTTGAAGAAGAACTCAGGTATTACAGACCCTTGGGATCAATATTTTAGCTGGTTGAGTGGGTGGCAGAAGGTGCTCGCCCAGATAGGAGTAACAGTACTGATAATCCTAGTTATTTTAGCCCTGATTGTATGCTGTATTCTACCATTTGTAAAGAAGCTAATAAGCAAAGCTGTAGACAATAGCACAGCTACATTTCTCCACCAAGAAGAAGAAGTCTGCCTTATGATGGAAGAGGACAAACCCTCCACCCCTCTACAGTCACTCCCTGTTCATAATTTCACAGTTCTATAAGGTTATAGGGATAGATAGCACCTGACTGCCCTCTCCAGGCTGTATCGAGGGGGGTAGTGAACTAGTTACTGCTCTTCTCTATGTACAGCCCTAAAAAGTTCCGGAGGAGTATGGGCCAGGTGAGTAGGCACTTTAGTATGAGGGACAGAAGAAATATAGCCATTTTAGGGGGGGCTGTGAAGGAATGTGATGAACACTTGTGAATTAAGCAAAATGTCTATTTTTCTATGTGTATTTTTCTGTACATGTACGTATCTTTTTCCTGTCTTCCTTACTCAAAATGGCCGTTACTAGATACCCCCCACCACCGACAATGGAATGTTAGAAGAAAGATGGAGCCTTGGCACAGTGCCTTCAAGAGAAGATAACATTCATAAACTCGAAGGGGGCTACCTTATAATGGACATGACTAATCAGAAAGCAGCAAATAATCAGTATTATGCTAATATTATGCATATGACGTACTAACATATGACACCGCCTACTGACTATTTAATACGCTGTACATTAGAAATAAACAGGAAGTATCATTTACCTGAACAATGTGTGTCAGTATGTGATATCCTCGTGCATGCACTCTAATTACCTATTTAATTAGATCGAGCAGCAAGAAATCTAATTGGAACCTGATTGAGGTTCGCAAACCATTACAAAGAGTGCTGCCTTAAAGCAACACACACATGCTTACATACCACAATGGAGTAACTCAGCCCTAATGTAGACAAACACACCACCTCCTTCAGTTATGTATTCTTTATCCACCTGCCGAACAGCAACAGTAGTTTTACGGTGGCAGGTCGGCTCTGTCCTGCGAAAGGAAGTACATGTATATCACTTCGCAGGACCGCTAGTGGGGACGCGCGCGCACATGCCGATTGGCTACAGGGGGAGCCAATCAGCGGGTCCGGCTGCCGCAATGTCTGCCGTGCACCCGTGATAGCTCCCGGTGGAGACAACGGCAGTCTGCCGTTGTAAACACGGCAGACCTGTGTTCTGTCAGTAATAAACACCGGGATCCTGTGTTCCTCTTATTTAGGAACACAGGTCTCTGTATTCATGCAGCAAGCCCATTCCCCACACAGTTAGAAAGCACCCCCTAGGGACACATTTAACTCTTTGATTGCCCCTGGTGTTAACCTCTTCCCTGCCAGTGTCATTAGTACAGTAACAGTGCATATTTTTAGCACTGATTACTGTAGTAATGTCACTGGTCCCCCCAACAGCGTCAAACATGTCAGTTAGGTGTCAGATCTGTCTGCCGCAATGTCACATTCCCGCTAAAAATCCCTGCTCGCCGCCATTACTAGTAAAAAATAAAAATAAAAACTTACATAAATCTTTCAATATACACTTATTGGGATTTTGTTTTTACCAAAAACATTTAGCAGAATACATATTGGCCTAAAATGATGAAAACATTTGATTTTTATTTATTTTTTTATTGTGAATGTTATATAGCAGAAAGTAAAAAATCGTTTTTGTTTTTTCAGAATCGTCTTTTTTGTTGTTTATAGCTCAAAAAATAAAAAAATAAAAATATCGCAGAGGTGATCAAATACCACCAAAAGAAAGCTCTACGTGGGGGGAAAAAAGGACATTGATTTTATTTGGGCACAACCACGCAATTGTCAGTTGAAAATAACTCAGTGCCGTATTGTAAAAAATGGCCTGGTCATTAAGAGGGGAAAACCTTTCCGGTCCAGAAGTGGTTAAAAGCTAAAATTTTTTTATTTAGTCTTCTGCACAACCTTGCTATGAAGACCAGGGTATGGAAGGCCAGTCAGGATCTACTTCATTGTACAGTACAATCAATTAATCTAACACTTGGAGCTAGCTGACAAAAGGAGAGCAAAGAAAACAGACCTATATTGTTCCCAGAGAACTGTAACACATACACCCGTGAATGTTTGCGGTTTTTACAGACAAATGTCATGTACCTTAGTCGTAGTAACATGTTTAAGCTTGCCATTCAGGATTTAAATGCACCATTACATTAGGATAGTTATAATTTCCGTAAGTTGACTAGAACACTTGCTTATGTAGGAAAACTACCCTTACATCTGTTACTTACAAAGCAATAAAGATATACTTGCCATTTTTTTTTTTTTTTTTTTTTTTATCAACTTAGTTCTGCTTACTTATCTAAACTTGATGTGCAGGAAGATTTTTATTATCCTTATTTCTCCAGGCAATTGACAAAACTATTAATGTACCAGTTGTTTACTTCATTTTGTTTACTAAACTCTGTTCATGCAATTTATTTGTTGGTAATTGAGCACTGGAGCTTAATTAATAAAAAAAATGATGATCTGCTAAGAACTGTAACTGTAGACCATGCCTGGGACAAAAGGTTTAGGGAGAGCAGAGTACACATTTTTCATTTATTTTCTTGTCCCATTTGTCACTCTACTTGGGGCTACTTGTGGATATTTGTCAGTACACCCAGCAGTATAACTGACAAAGTTAAACATTTGATCTTATTTGTTGGGGCTGACTGCATATCACCTCACCATTGGTCTATGGCAGTGATGGTGAACCTTTTCGAGCCCGAGTGTCCAAACTGCAACACAAAACCAGCTTATTTATTTCAAGTGCCAGTGGGTTAATACCGGGGGGTGGGAAGGTGATATATCACCTCCTAGCCACCTGTCAACTGCCTTCTGACTATTGATCCACCACAGATTGCTTCTCAGAGGGACCGAAAGGGCTGCTGCATATGCAAATGCACCTCAATCCAGCTGCTCACCTCTGCACCCCAAAGCCCCCCTCTTTGCTTACTTCTACATGACCTCCTCTGCTCACTATTGCACTCCCACAAAGCTGCTGACCTCTGCACACTGCCTCTTTGCCTACCTTTGCACCCCATCCTACTGCTCACCTTTGCACTCCAAATAGTTAACCCCCCCCCTCCTGCTGACCCAGTATTACAGAAACCTGAATGCTGTACCTGATGGAACATCCAGCATTGCAGTGGCAAGCAGGACTCTCAAGCCTGCTTCTGTCTGTTTGCATCCACTTCTCTGGCACCATTCAGGAGATAAAGGAGGGAGGGAACGGGGGGAGGGGCGGAATTTGCATATGAATGCTACGCTATTTATATATAAATAGTGCTTTATACATGGGAATGTCATGCTATTTACACATGAATACTTTCCTATTTTTTTCATGAAGCACACTGTAGCAGCACTGGGCAGAAATAGTGAAGGGCTCAGGGACGGGAGGAAAATTACAGGACGCTGCACTGTATCTCTCCTTCCAGCAGCTAAAAGCTGGCAGGAGAATAAACTGTCCTTCAGCTGCTGGAAGGAGAGACACAGTGTACCGTCCTGTAATTTTCCTTCCATCCTGCTACACCGTTCCCCCTGTCGCTGGCCCTGAGCAGAGTATCTAATAAGTGGGGAGGGCAATTGCTGAGACCATAAACAAACAGCAGCAGGCTGTAGGTGAGACCAGCCTATTGGAATCTTACCCGGCTCTGGCATCCATTGTCGATGTGACTTCATCTAACCCACCAGCATCGCCTTGTCTCAACCAAGCCCATCCCAGATACATCATCCCCTGGCCCCAGAGCCATGTAGGAGATGTAGTTTTATGGGAGGGGGAGTGCAGTGTGAAGGAAATACACCTCATATAGGATGTCCGATCAGTGTGCACTCTTCTGCCTCGCATGCCCACAGAGAGGGCTCTGTGTGCCAGCTGTGGCACGCGTGCCATAGGTTCGCCACCACTGGTCTATGGCATCTACAACGTAATCTCCAAACAATCATTTTACAACTAAGTTGATTTTAAACGCCTGCAGATTTAGTAACAAACAGTATTGAATCTGACTTGCTATATGGGTGACCACAAACATTTGGAGACTTATGTAGCAAGGAAGAATAATACATGAGTCACAGCAAATAGGAGGTGTTTTTTTTTTCTTGCAGTAGTAAAATTGCAGAAAGATGTATACAGCAAATTCACAGGTTCTGCAGGCTTACTTATTAGGGTCTTACACACCTGAGCCTAAACATGTGCAGCATGAAGTCTGACATATTTCCCCTGCCTGAGAAGCCTAGGTGCTGTGTACAGCCACCCAAAGGCATGAATCGCTGTGCACAGCGGTTACTGAGGTACACACCGAAACTCACAAAGACTTGTATAAAAATGTTCTATTTATGGAATAAGACTCTATGCCATACTAGTGTTTATGTGAGTATCGGCAGTTACCCAAGTACATCCACGCACAACCAATAAAGTGGAACCCCCTTGTAACATTTATATTAACTACCCTGTAGAAAAAAGATCTGTATACTTACCTATTCTCAGGTCGTTGACTCAGCTCTTCAAAACCACCTTCTGAACCCATCTTTCCCCTTTTACTCTCGCCCACAAAGTTGCTTTCCTTGCTGCCATCACCCTTGTAAGGTGTGTTTCCACTAGGAGCTTAAAGCTCTGAAAACACGGGCCAAATATCGGCTGCAATCAGCCTGTACAATAGAGACTGGCCAACATTTAGCCTGGGTGTACAGCTCCTTGGCTGACAAAAGCCAATCTCCTGACTAACTTCTGTTAAACGAGCATCCTGGAAAACCAGCAGCCGATTGGCATCCAATCAGCACTTGCAGCCAATGGCTGTAAGCACTGATTGGTGTGTTCTGGGGAGGTAAGTCCTCTTGTCAGAACACAATGGCACAGCAGGGAGATTGCTATGCTAACATTGCATAGTTGGTACAGCGACCTCTTTATTGTTCAGCCCGCTGGGTTGAACGAAAGAAAAAAAAAAACAAAAAAACCTAACATATGGACCAGAAATTATCATATCTTATCTTACACAAGGATAAGAGCATGTTGAGGTCTGGAGTCTTAGATAATTTTGCACTAAAATATAGTAGAAAATACTTTCTGCAATTATTATAATAATTACTAAAGTGATGCATATTTTTGCAATGCTGTAGGTGTGACTATCACTAGATATGGCCCTTATGTGTTAATTCTACATTTAGTTTTGATACAACCAATCAGTAGAATGGATCATTTAACATTACACTCATTTCTCACAAATACCAAAAAGAAGGTAGGCAACCAATTACAGCCCAATTCTAGACACCAGAAAAGTATCCTTGCTGTATAGCTTCCCTGCACTGCAAGGGTCAATGCTAAGGGAAGAGGACCAATACTTATCAGCAAGCCTTCCTCCATGCTTTGCGACCAATTACCCAAAGCTCATTCTTTAAAGGTGCTATGGACAGCAAGCAGTCCAATTCATTCATCATCACATACAAAATACGGTAATGTACGCAAGAGCATAAAAGCCGGTCCACAACTCTAAACGCCAGAAGGAAGAGAAGAGCACAGGCATCTGGGAGAGTTATAACGTAAGAATTATAGTCTTTTTCTCTACCCCTAGACTTAAGAAGCATTTAACCCCTGGAGTGCAGTAAGGAGGGGCACTGCAAGAGTATTTTTTTTTTTTAAATCTCAGAGTTCAGCTTTAAGTTTTAGCTAGCAAGTCAGAAGGGTTTATATGCAAATCATTACAAAGCTCACAGTCAGAGACAGAATGCCAGATTTATCTGTTTTGCCTACAGAACATTTCTGTCCTCCATAAAATTCGATGTTAATGTTTGCACAATCAAATTAATGCATATGTAGAAAAGAAACAGGAATTTCTACCAGTATTCATGTCCCTACACAGAGCAGACAACTTCATCTGCAGACTGAAGGAACAAAACCTTATGATATGGACAATTATTCCAACATTTGCAAAACATTGATCTTCAAACAAATGAGTTCTTTGTCAGCAGAAAAATATCTGAGCTCCTCAGCACAGCACTAATTTATTTTGTAACACTTCATTCTATTGCAGACATTTATAGAATTTAGAATCAAATTGAAAAAAAAAAAATGAAAACACTGAATTGCTTTCTTCTAATCATTATCCCCATTAACCTGACGCCCCTTGGAACCGTAATAACATAATAAAAATACAATGTATAAAAATAATAAAGTGCAAAAAATAATACACACAACATGCCCATAATTGCATAATGCAGGCGGTGTCTCCGATCTTTGCTCTTTTGAACAGTTCTAGTCTTTTGGCAGAATCTTCACATCTAGCAGTTTCAGGCATGTTAAGGCCCGTACACACGTACCGATCGTCGGCATACAAACGTCGGTGGACGAAGGATCTGCCGATTGTACGCGTGTTAGTATGGTGCCTCCGACAGATGTCTGCGCACAATCCGCGGACAAAAGTCTTTCTTGCAAACATGAAAATTTTTGTATGCCGACACCAGAACGGACGATTGTTCGCCTGTCAGTACACAATTCGGCCGACAGACCGCAGATTTGCAAGACTGGGCATGCTCAGAAAATAGAAAACACAGGGAAAGTTAACCATTACATGACATCACTTCTGCAGTCGGCGGACAAAATTCTTGTGCTGTCCTTGTGCTGTCTTTGCACTTTTCAGCAGACACCGACATCCCGGGGAGAAAAGAGGAACATTTGTAAGCCAACCATCGGTACGTGTGTACGGGGCTTTAGATGACTGCATCCTCAACTAGAACTGTGGTTTCACCTGTCAGCTCCTATGTCCTTACTGTGTCCTTTGGTAATGTAGGGGCCAACAGATGAAACCAAAGTGCACAGCAGGGGTCCAGGCATTCGCCACAACTAGAAAGCGGTATATTCTTTAGCAGAAATAGCTCTGAAAGAGTATGAAGAACGGCAACACTGTCCGCCAGTGAGGTAAATGTTCTTTATGTTCATTTTAGGGATACTTTAAAAAAAAAAAAAATCCAGCAACAGGTATTGCCAGCCAAGTTGAATACAAACTCAGCAAAGATGCACAAGAACCACTCAGAAGTTTCACAAATGAAATATATATTGTAAGATATGACAAAATATGCATAGTTCTGCCACACTAGTGATTCATAACCTCATACTACACTATATACACAGAGGATGACACCACCATTCAGAACACTTTAGCCCACTGTCTCTCACGGTCTGAGGCTATCTATGATATTGAGGCAGGATAGGGCAGTGTAAAATTCCAACTAAGCCCTTATTTGCATAATAGGATGCTTAATGTTTTAGGACTTCTGAAAAAGCTTAAATGCTACTGCATGCAAGTGGCAGATTACCAATACTTAACATCACCACAGGTACGCTTTCAAGCCAAAGCAATAGAATTAGCATTTTTTTTCTATTATAAGCAAAACAGATTTTCTAAATTCTATGAGAAATCTTAGGCTTTGGGCACACATTATTCCATTTAACCAATCAGGCAACAGAAACAAACAATAAAATCAATCCACAAAATCAAAGCAATATGGAGCATACCTCCATCTACTGGCAAAAGCACTTGGCCGTTTCTGTACCATGTAATATTGCCATCTGGATAGCTGTCTTTAGCAACGCAGTCTCCAACCTGCATCAATAAAAAACACAAGTGCGGAATCAACACTGTATATAAAAATGAAAGATTTCTTTATAATTGTAACTAAATAGACAGGTTAAGCTGAAAGAAAAAAGTACAACATTTTTCTAATTATGTCAGATGATTACATTTATTAGCTTACCAGGTTTAGCTTTCCTGTTTCCAAAAATGTTGGCTGGTTCAGAATTTCAGGTTTTGAAGGCGGCTCTGTTACAAGACAGAAAAAATGATCATTAACAAAGAATGTGCAGTTATCATTGAAAAATGTTGCTTTAAGAATTATAATACATTAGTGATACAATACAAGAATACAAGATAAACATTTTTTTTTAAATCTAAATCTTTCTTTTCCATACTGATTGAGATGCTTTTTACAGACTTATAAAAACTTCAAATATAAGCAATTCCAGGCAAATGAAATGACAATGAGAGAACATTTTCCTCGTTAACTTGTATGCTGTAAACATTTTTATGCACAAAAGTTGCTCAACACAAAACAATATCCTAAATTCTCATAAACCAGGCTATTCTAATCTTGTCATATGCACCCAGAAAGCTAAAAGGTGCCATTGTTAAAGTTAGCTTTGTGTATTCAGTGTTTTGTTTCTCCAATGCAAGCTAAAAATGAAAGAACCCAATTGAAAGTAGGTATTATAGCCTAACGTTTTGCTGGTTTTGGATAGAACAGAGAAGGGCTAAAACGCCTATACAATTATTGTGTGCGAATTTGGGTGTGGTTGCCACCATCCTTATTAGTTATATCAGAAGAACCACACATGCTCTTTATAGGACTTTGAAGGTGACTTCTAACCACAAAATAAGATAGAATGGCATTTATTTTCTTGATTTAAAAGGTTTGAACCACATATATTACATAACGTTACATAGTATAAAATATAGTGCAAAATTGGGTTACAACATCAAGAAGTGTGATGATTTAGCTTTCAATTATTAGATTACTGGTTGGCCCACTCAACTTCGGGACTCCAACATGTTTCAGCAAATTTATATAAATTATCTTCTTTAGAGATAAGGGTACCACTATGGAATATAAATAGTATTTTACTATCCACATATTACAATTTATACATAATAGCTCAACCATCATGATACAAAGAGAAAATGTACATAATTTGTCACACCAGGCTTATATAGAAAAAGAAAAGTCAGAATGCATATAAGACGACTCCCAAGTTATTGGGACCTCCATAAGTGCATGTAAAGACCACCACTCATATTGCAGGCTGTTAAGGCATATAGAATGATAACAAATTCTAATGTCTCCCATTTGATTTCCATGGCAAAACAATGGTACTATGTTTATGAGGAGAAACAATTTTAAGTAGGTGGGTGTCAAGGCTGATGGCGGCACAATTGCCACATCCCAAAACTATACAATACAAAAAGCACAAAAAGTCCCACAAAGAAGTAGGTAAAGTGAAGCAGTAGACAGTATATAATAAATCAACAATTTTTATTCAAAATTACACATGGGTAAAAAAGTGGGGGATAGCCCCACCCAAATATTAAAACAAAATAGACACAATGCCAAACATAAGAAAATATACTTGTGATCTAAAACACATAGTTGTTCTCATATAGTAGGAGATCAAACCAATCGAAGTTCATGTTTCGAAATCTGAGATGATTTCTTCTTCAGGGGAAGATCAAAGCAAAAATATTCTTGACGTGGAAGTGTGTTAGTATTTTATTATGGAAGGTCGCCCAGGGCACTTGAAGCTGTCCTTTCTGAAAGAGGAGGGGGGGAAGGGATTGGGGTGGAAGGAGAAGGAAGACACTGAAGAATCGAGAGTATAATATACCCCAAACAATATTTGGTGGATCGCGCCAGGCCTGTAGCAGCTAGCTATCGTTGCTGCATGTCCGCTGGTATGTCTATCAGAATTTCTTACATGAACCACCCCAAAAAGGGGAAAGAAAGCTGATCGGTATGTCTGGATCAACAGTCATTTATCATACCAATTCCAAAGAGAGGCAGCAGAGAATTGAACATACCTATCAGCTTGCTTTCCCCTTTTGGGGCGGTTCATGTGAGCAATTCTGATAGACACACCAGCGGACCAGCTAGCTGCTACAGGCCTGGCGCTATCCACCAAATATTGTTTGGGGTATATTAAACTCTAGATTCTTCAGTGTCTTGCTTCTCGTTCCACCCCAATCCCTTCCCCCTCCTCTTTCAGAGAGGACAGCTTCCGGAGCGACCTTCCATATTAAAATACTTACACACTTCAGAGTAAAAATATTCTTAACGTAGAAATGTGTATATGAAACCTTGCTTCAGTAGCTTATAGAATATTCTAATGAAAGTGAATTTAGTAAATTTTAGCATAGTTTTGGTGTCTGCTGCAAAATAGTACAAAACTGGTTTCTGGATTGCTCTTTTGATAATATAACTATAATAAGTGAAAGTTAATGAATTGTCATTTTTATAAAATTCTTCAAAACGACACAGAAGCATCCCATTCTTATTTGAGATTTGTCCTAAACATAAGGGCATCCATACATTTGTGAAAAAAGGGCATAGTATATTTACAGTAGGAACAAAGTCAATCCACAAATGTGTTACATTATGTATGCATTTTTATATGAATATGAATTCCAGCATAGCGCAGACAACCTTGCATTACTGAGCATTGTTATAGCTAAATGTCGCATACTGTAGATCTTAAGAAACCTATAATATCTGATGACATGGAACTGTGAGTAAAAATATGTTATAATACAACAGCTCTAATATTATGTACCCAGGGATTGATCCAACCGCCCGCTCCCAGGGCTAACTGCTGGCTTCCATCCATTGACAAAGAAAAAAAAAATGACGCTCACATTTAAGGTAGCAATTTGAAAAATGGCATTACTTACAAAGTTTGTGAATCATATTTCATATTTGATAAGAAGTAATCCTAAAGAACAAAATTATCCCTTTTTAATTAAGCTACCTTAGAAAATGCCTAGCATAACAGATTAATACATTTAGTGTGACTGTAGAGGGTACTTACTGAATACTTTGATTATTGTAGGCTCTTCAAAAACATTATCTTCTGTTATAAGCATGCATACAAATCTTTTTTCATCGCTAATCCTTGCATTGGAAATAGACAATGTGTAGTTCTCTGACAGGTTCAGACGACCATTGTACTCTGGTACATCATCAAAATTGAATGATTTTTTCACTGCAGACCGTGAAGCTACAAAAACCGCAGTTCCATCTGGCTTTTCCTAAAACACAAGTATTTCATTTTAAAATGTATATAAGTCAAGTGACTATCAAATGTAGCTTTACAGTAACAAAGTCAGACAGTATACATATTATACACCTTACAGTATAAGAACTCAAACATCAAATAATATTAAAACTGATAAGTGGGAATAACTCAGGAATGATCGCAGTTAAAATAATAGTGTGTCTGCACATATCAAATTCTTATGGTATTTAAAAGAAAAAAAAATGAACCCCTTTCCTACCACTTTTCATTATCAGCAACAAGAGACCCATTTTTCTGTTACACCAGATTATCTAAGGGCTGAAGGAGAAATCTAAAGTTCCAGGTAACATTGAACTTGTCAGTTTAGAAGTGCTTTTCTTATTTAAAAAGTCCTTTAAAAATCCTTGAAGTTTTTTTTATTGAGGTAGGGGGGTTGGTTTTTAGAGGATGGGGTGCATGTGAAGGTTTTGCCCCTAGCAACTAATTTCCTAATTTCAGCTGAAAAAAATGAAATCTAATTAGCTGCTTTAAACAATAGCCCCACTTCTGTCCTATACTATTTTGCTCTTTAGGATATGTGAAGGCTTTGCCGATAGCAACTACATTCATGGTTTTATTAAAAAAAAAAAAAAAAAAAAACCATATTAGCTCTGATGAATAAAAGCCATATTGTCCCCAACTTCATTATTCTTGAGTCCCTTACAGACCAGTAGTCATAACTAATGATGGGGATGAGGGTGGTACCTTCAAAGTAGGAGTGGACAAATTAATATGGAATTAAGGAGCCAGCAGGATTTTTTTTATGCTCCAGCTCCAATGACAGCAACTACAGAAAATCCTAAAAGTTAGATGCTTCCTTTATTATTTAAAATGGTTCTAAAGGCTTATGTTTTTTTACCTTCATGCATTCTATACATGAAGATAAAAAAAACTTTTGTTTATACAGCCCCCCCCCCCCAATTCTTACCTGAGCTCCCTCTGATCCAGCGATGTCTACAATAGCCTCTGCTGTCCCAGGACTCTCCCTCTTCATTGGCCGAGACAGCAGCGGGAGCCCATTGGCTCCCACTGCTATCAATCACAGCCGGTGAGCCAACAAGGAGAGAGAGGGGGGAGGGGCAAGCTACAGCTCTGTGTGTGTTATGGACGCATAGAGCAGCGGCTCAGGAGCAAGCACACAGCAGTGCCCCTAGGGCAAGCTGCTTTCTCAGGGGAACTGCTCGAGGCAGAGGAGCCAGAAGCTCCGGCGGGGGACCCGAAAAGAAGAGGATCGGAGCTGTTCCATGCAAAACCACTGCACAGAGCAGGCAAGTATAATATTTTTATTTTTAAAAAATGTGCTGTCACACTTTGAAGGAAAAAATTGTGAGCTCATGCAACACTGTACCCAAACTAAACACAAATAAGAGCTTTCTTTTGGTTGTATTTAACCTTTTCTGGACCAGAAGGATTTACCCTCTTAATGACCAGGCCATTTTTTGCGATTCGGTACTGTGTTATTTTAACTGACAATTGCGTGATAGTGTGACGCTGTACCCAAATAAAATTAATGTTTTTTTCCCCCCCCCCACAAACAGAGCTTTCTTTTGGTAGTATTTGATCACCTGTGTGATTATTTTTTGTGCTATAAACAAAAAAAGTGCAACAATTCTAAAAAAAAAAAAAAAAAAAAATAAAAACACAATATTTTTTCACATTCTGCTATATAAAACATTCCAAAAAATATTTTTTTTTTATCAAAATGTTTCATCCTTTCAGGCCAATTTTTAATTTGCTACATATTTTAGGTAAAAAAAAATAAAATAAAATCGCAGTAGGCGTATTTTGATTGGTTTGCGCAAAAGTTGTCGCGTCTACAAACTAAGGGAAAGATTTATGTAATTTTTTTAAATTTATTTTTTATTAGTAATGGCGGCGATCTGCGATTTTTAGCAGGACTGATATTGCGGCAGACAGATCGGATCCCTAACTGACATTTTTGACACTTTTGGGGGGACCAGTGACATTACTACAGTAATCAGTGCCCAAAATATGCACGGTTACTGTAATAATGACACTGGCAGGGAAGGGGTTAACCTAGGGGTGATCAAAGGGTTAATTGTGAGCGTAGGGGAGTGTTTTCTAACTGTGGGGGGACAGCCTTGTGAAATGATCATAGAGATCGGTGATCCTATATAGAAGGATCACAGGCGCTCTGTGATCATTTCAGAGAGAGAACAACCGTCAGCTGTGTTTACAACCATCCTCCTCTCTTAGTGGGGAGCGATTGCGGGTGCCCGGCTGAAGTCGCTGCCGCCGACCCCATAGATCGGCATCCTCGCTGCCTAGTGGGGACAGGAGCGCGCCGTCGGCGGCACGCGCTTGCCCCAGCACCGCTCTCACGAACCGACATACCCATATGTTAATTCCCGCAGCCGAGCCAACCTGCGGCAGTCGGCAAGCAGTTAATCACCACTGTTTTTTTTTTTTTTTGCTAAATAAACAAAAAAGTTGAAGTATGCCAAAATATATTCTGCCACAGTACTTTGGTGAAAATAACCCAATGTATATTACAGTATTTAGTCTGTAGGAAAGTTATAGAGTCCACAAACTATGGTATATATCTGAAAATTGGTCAATCCTGATTTGCTAATGGCCTGTGTCATTTCTTGGGACCCAAAAATGTCAGGACAGTAGATATCCCCCATATTACCCCTTTTTGGAAAGTAGACAGTCCAAGGTATTAGTAAGAGACTTGGCAAGTTTTTTTGAAACTGTCATTTTTTGTCATAAGTTTTTAGAAAATTAAGAAATGGATTAAGAATAACATTGTACTACTCTAGGGAAGCGATTATTAATATATATTTTTTTTTTAAAAAAATGTTTACATAAACAGTGCATTACATTGCTATATGCAATAATTTTACTTAAAATCGATGAATTTAGTTTCTTTTGTTGTGATCAGCTGTGAATGGTCAGAGCTAATCACATGGTACAGATGGACCGTGATTGGTTGTAGCGGTCTGCACGATTCTGGCGAAAATGAGAATCACAATTTTTTTGCTTAGAATGAAGATCACGATTTTTCCTCGATTCTCTCAATTATTAATTTCAATATATATTTATTATTATAATAATAATTATATATATAATTTCAAAGACAGGAACCAACAAGTGCATTTTGATGCCTCTTGTACACAAGTCAAACTGCTGTCAGCAGAATACCCTAAGGAAGAAAGCAGGCAAAAAAAAAAAACGTAGCTGAAAAAGGTAGTGTACATGTGCAGTGCCAACGTCAAAGATAGCATTTGGCTGTAGCATAAAGGGAAACTACTTTATGTGTTTCAATTACATAGAAATTTTCCATTAAAAAAAAAAATTAAAATGATACATATATCTATCTATCTATATATTTTTTTTTTTATATTAACCATTTGAAATAAAGCTGTGACTAGAATTACCCCCTCCTCTGTCATGATAATAATTGGTTAAATAAAGACAGTTCACATTGGAAAATGCATGGCATGAATGTACACTTCACAGAGAGGGATGAAGGGTCCAGTGTCCCGGCCTCTGTCTGAAGCTGACGTCAGTTCCTGTATCGGTACCATTTGCATTCCATGCTGGCTCCACCGTGGCCGACAGCTTTCCCTCTGGTCCCCCTGGTCCAAGCTACCTTGCCAATCCCACCACAATGCCCTTGATAATGTCTGATTGGATGAAACACGCAGGGCTGAGTTGAATGCACTGACATCTTGTGCTGTTCTCTCTTGCCAAACAGCAGCACAAATGTAAGTGAATTTAGTCAGCTTTGTTTTAGTTTTAATGTATTGTTTAGCCTGCTTGATTAATATAGGGGACATTATTTCTGGTGAGTTTTCTATTTACTTGTGTGGAAAGGAAGTCTAACTAATTGGATTCACTGGTGGATTGGATCAATTTCTTTATTCGGATTATCGTCAGGTTATGGCACTCCTCTAAAGGCATCACATTGGTTATGTTTTGGCTTTCATTGGGACATTTCTGTTTGTTAGTTGACCATTTTGATTCATGTGGATTCATTTATTGTGGGTTCCATTTTCCTTTATATACACTGCTCAAAAAAAAAAAAAAATTAACACTTTTTTTTTAGAGTATAGAATCAAGTCAATTGAATGCCTGGGATATTAATCTGGTCAGTTAATTAGTTGGGGGGGGGGGGGGGTTGTTAATCAGCTTCAGCTGTTTTGGTGTTAATGAAATTAACAACAGATGCACTAGATGGGCAAAAATGAGACAACTTCCAAAACACAAATGGTTTTACAGGTGGAGGCCACTGACATTTTTCTTCCCCTACTCATCTTTTCTGACTGCTTTCACTAGTTTTGCATTTGGCAAGGGTCAGTGTCACTACTGGTAGCATGAGGCAATACCTGGACCCTACAGAGCAAGGATCCTAAAATAGGCCCTATGTAGGGATTTCACTTGTCTGTTCAGCTTCTTGCCTAGAGTTCAGCTTTAGGAGTTTGGAAAGCAAGAAACCGCATTGTAGAGGTCCCCAAAGAAATGCCACAACTCTAGATTTTGATAAAGTGGTCAGGGTAAACATAATTTTACTAAGACAAATGCAGATGAGCAGCTCAGGTGAGGATCTATAATCAGGTGCAGGTCGGATCTGTAGTGTCCAGCAGTATCTTCAAACACATAGTGATGACCGCACACCGATGTAAACATGTAAAGTCTATTCACCCCTGTAGATCCAAAACTGGACATCAAAACATCACGGACAAAGACAAAAGGTTGATGCGTTTCCTGAGTTTATACTCGCCTTTTGTCCTTGTCCGTGATGTTTTGATGTCCAGTTTTGGATCTACAGTGGTGAATAAACTTCACATGTTAACTTATATCGGTGTGCGGTCATCACTTTGTGTTTAAACATAATTTTACATTAAGACTGTCACATTACACTTATAACCCAAAACAGAATTACTATAGTTGCATAGGCCTTAAGTTCACCCTTAGTAACATGTTATGTCCATATTCAGGGTGTACCATGTTGCTAAAGAAGCAGCCCTAAACCCCCCCCCTCCCCATTCTGAGTTCCCACTGTGACACCTACTGTCACAATTTACACAGCCGCATCATTTATTCACAGAGTTCTGTGAATGAATGAACTACAAGTCCTGCCTTACAAAGAGGCAGACAGCTTGTAGTTCTGAATGAACTGCGGGGGCGCTGATGAGCACTCTCATAGTTCATTGATTCTTCCTGCTCTTTAGTAACTGTCTGTCTGCAAAAGAGGTATGAGCAGACAGCTGTACTTTTAGAGATTTTGCAGGAGCCTGACATTGCTGATCACGGGTGCAATACTCTTCAGCCTCCTGAGAAAAAAATAATACATGCACATTTTTTACCTGCAAAAATATTAATTTATTCTTATTTTTTTTTTCTAAAGTGACTCCTTTAGGGTTAATTTATGTTTGCCTCAAAAAATGGCTTTGGACATGCTTTTTAAAGCTCTCTGAATGACAGTCAAAGCACCTGTCACTAAATAAAATGGTTAGCTTACAGTCCTGTTTACACCTTGCATGTGTTTCAAAAATTATACCCCATGTGGGGTACTTCAAAGCATCTTCAAAGCCTTAATAGAAGGCTATGACAAAGCTACAGCTTTTGAGAGGCTTTAATTCAGCTTTAGCTTTGCATTGTTTTGGAGGAATTGCAGGTATGAGATATCAGCACACACAAGGCATCTGCCAAGCTTCATTAAAGCTTCAAAAAAGCATCATCGAGAGCATCAAAGCATTGCAGAAGCATCAAAAACACATGGAAAAAGTATGTTGAAGCGTAGGCACTTTAACCGGTTGCCGACCGCTGCACGACTATATACTGCGGCGGTCAGCCCCGGCCAGGCAGAGTGACGTATCGGTACGTCACTCGCCTGTCACTGACTTGCGAGCCTATTGCGGGCGGGCGCGCGCCCGCCGTGGCTCGTTCACAGACAAGTCAGTGCGTGTGACCGGCGGACTCGATGTCCGCCAGTCACACTGCGATCGCTCCTGTGAAGGGAGAAAGACAGAGCGGCTTGTGTAAACAAGCTGCCTGTCAGTTCTCCCTGTGTAAAAGTGAAGATCTGTCCGTTCTACTATGTAGAACGGTTGATCTTTGCTTTTACACCAATAGCAATGTCCCTGCACAGTTAGAATCACGCCCCTAGGACACACTTAACCCCTCCCTGTCCAATAAAGTTAACCCCTTCCCTGCCAGTGTCATTTTTGCAGTAACAGTGCATATGTATAGCACTGATTACTGCAGTAATATCACTGGTACCCCCAAAAGTGTCAAAAATGTCAGTCAAGGGTCCGATCTGTCCGCCGCAATGTCGCAGTACCGAAAAAAAAAATCGCAGATCGCCGCCATTACGCGTTAAAAAGAAAAACACCAAAAATGACAAAAATCTTTCCCTTTGTTAGTAAACGCGATAACTTTTGCGCAAACCAATCAAAATACGCTTTTTGCGATTTTTTTTACCAAACATAGGTAGCATAAAACAAATTGGCCGAAAAATGTTAAAAAATTTTGATTTTTACATTTTTTTTGGGGAATTTCATATAAAAAAATGTGAAAAATATTGTTATTTTTGCAAAATTTACGCTCTTTTTTTGTTTATAGCGTGTGATCAAAAAATCGCACAGGTGATCAAATACCACCAAAAGAAAGCTCTGTTTGTGGGAAAAAAAGGACGTCAAATTCGTTTAGGTACAGCGTCGCACGATCGCGCAATTGTCCGTTAAAGTCACGCAGTAAAAAAAAAATCGCAAAAAAACCCCTGGTCCTTTAGCAGCCAAATCCTCCGGGGCTTAAGTGGTTAATGTGTGTTGAAGTTGAAGCAAGTGTAAATGGGCCATTTTTTTGTCTGTAGCTAACAAAGGACCCTTTCCCAATGCTTCGCTGAAAAAAATATGCACCAAATATGCAGCACACAAGACGTTTAAAAATGCATCGCATCCATTGCGTATTGGTGTGAAGAGTTCCATAGGATTTAAAGGGATACATTTTTCATGCATTTTTGTTCAAAAACTGATCAGTGTGAAAAGGTCCATAAAAAAATGAACAAAGCAAATGCTATTTTACTGCAGAAAAAAATAAGACACACTTACATATTTCCATTTCCCAAACAGAAGGTCTTGCATTACTTCTTGACCACAAGGTATATTGATTGTTTCTCCATAAATTGCGCTAACTGTATGGAATCCAAAACCTACAAATAAAATTGAAAATGGTCACAAAAATTGAAGAAACAAGCCCAAATAGTTTAAACTGCAAAATAAAAATTCAAGGAAAAAGATCTGTTTATTTTACATATAAAAGAAAAGAGTGTTTTGATCAAAGGCAGACACCTAATAATTTGTCTCTACTATTTTTTGAGTTCTTAAAAGAATGAGGGATTCCAAACCTTTTTTTTTGAGTCAGCCACATTTAACCAATGTTATTATCAACTGTTCAGCCACCATAACAAATACAGAACAATATAGTTAACAAGAAAAACCATGCATACTAATAATAATAAAGTTAACCCTGTCGTGTCCAGGGGTATTCAAAACCTACATGACCAGGCAAATTTGGAATATTTAGTATACAGTGGTTTACTCAACAGTATCTTTTCAACTGATGCATACCGATGTTTTTTTTAGACTTTTAATACAATTAAGGCTACATTTAGTTTAAAAGACTCCTCAAAGTTTTTACCCTTAGGATCCAATTTGTAAGGACCAATCAAAACAAAACTTGTTTGGGATTGACTTTAGTAGAGTAGAAATTTCATTGACTTCTATAGGTAACTATGCTTAAAGCGATTGTAAAAGAAAAAATGTTCTTTAAAAAAAAAAAAAAAAAATGTCATACTTCCCTGCACTCTGCAATGGTTTGGCAAAGAGCAGCCCCATTCCTCTTCTTCTCGGGTCCCCTGCCAGCGCTCTGGGCCTTCCCCCTTGTCAAATACCCCCCTAGCAAGTCAGGTGCTGTGGGGGCACTCGTGCATGCTTGCTCCCAAACCGGCGCTCAGCTCTGCCCTCCGCTCCTGCCTCACTGACTGTGATTGACAGTAGCAGGAGCCAATGGCTCCCGATGCTGCATCTCAGCCAATCAGGAGGGAGAGACCTGGGAAAGCCTCAGGTCTAGTGTCCATCACTGGATCAAGAACAGGCTCAGGTAAGTATTAGGGGGGCTGAGGGGGAAGCTGCATACTGAAAGTTTTTTACCTCCATGCAAAGAATGCACAAAAGGTAAAAAAACCTTCAGCCTTTACAACCACTTTAAAGTAAAAACTTTTGCTTAGATCATGCACTCTATTATTATTTCCCTGAATGAATAATGCCGCTAGTGTTTCTCCCCCCCCCCCCCCCCCCGCTGGCAGAATACAATAGCGCTCCTCCCTCTTTTACATTTCTGTTCTTCTTAGTAGTAATGGTTCATCTTGTGTCCTGCAGTTCTCCTATTGTGTGGGTGTCTGGTTTGTTTGCCCACACACTTCCCAGATCATGTAAAAAGTCCTGGGTCCTTCCTAGATGTTTATTTATGAGAGGATTCTGTTGTATATGGTATGGTATACACAAATTTACTGCACCTGTTTCTACTCCTGTAACCTACAACATTAACTCTATTTTTGGGTTTGTATGTTTTATTTTGGGATGTTGAAGTCATTGGCTTTCCAGTGTTGTTTTAACTTTGTACTATACAACTCTATAGAAGGATTGATTAAAAGCTTGGGGAAAAAAAATAATACAATAGCATTGTGATGTCAAGCTAATTTCTTTCTTTCCACCCGTGGTGGAAGGAAGGAAAATTGCATACTCTAAGGTCTGCCCTAATCTCACTTTAGAGAGTCCTTATGTACATTTCTGTGCTTACAATCCAAGGGCTCCACAAGGAACAACCTAAACCGTAACACTGGTACTTGCAATCATCAACATGAAGGCACTGTTGCAAATATAGGGACTTTTCAGACCAGCTAAGATTACCTAAAAATGTACTTAATTCTAACAAGAAGTGAGAAGCAATAGAGGCTGATAAAACAAGCTTAATATCTTCTGTAGTTAACACTTGTGCGAGTGCGGGGTTCGCATGTAATGTCAGAGCGCACTGCTCCTTCATTACATGCCATCAAGTTTAGCCATACACTTTGCACAGGGACCCTTTTTGGCAGCCGCATCAGGATCGGATCGCACAGCGGTTCACACTTGTGCGATCCGATCCTGTGCGAACTGCAAGATCGCACTGCGATATGCGATCAAACTGGGGGTGTCGTTAAGATTACATTGACACCCCCAGCGTATCGCATATGGCAGTGTGAACTGCCGGGGGTGCGTGTGCGATGCGGGAACAAGCTGCGGATTCGCAGCCTTCCCGCACTCGCATAAGTGTGAACCGGGCTAAGGCCTCATGCACCCTGGATGTTTTTGTTCCTGCCTCTAAACGCCCCTGCATGTTAGCCTACGTGTCCATAAACACATAGGACTGCACTTTGCAAAGAGCAGTTGCACTCTACAAGTACATTTGTTCCAGAGCTTAGTAAATGATAAAGCTTCGCTTTGCAAAGAATACCCAATCACATGCAAGGAAAATAAAAGAAACTGCATTTTTGCTTGCACATGATTGGATGATGGAAGTCATCAGAGCTTCTGCTCATTTACTAAGCTCTGGAGCAACTGCACTTTGCAAAGTGCACAGTGGATTTGCCTTTAGTAAATCAATCCCATAGGGTTTTTGCAGCATTTAGTGGCAGGGGCTTTTAAAGGCAGGAAAAGACCCACTGCCAGTGCATCCAGGAGCAGCAGAGTTTTGGCAGAAAAGGCTTGACGATTGTAAAAAATCAGCGTCTAAAACACACATTAAGACCCGGTTCACACTCATGCGAGTGCCGGGTTCGCATGTAATGTCGGAGCGCACTGCTCCGACATTACATGCGATCAGCTGTGCGGTGCGAGTTTAGCCATACAGTTTGTATGGCTAAATTCGCATCGCACCCGGTGCAAACACGCACAGGAGGCATTTTTGCAGCCGCATCAGGATCGGATCGCACAGCTGTTCACACTTGTGCGATCCCATCCTGTGCGAACTGCACGATCGCACTGCGATATGCGATCAAACTGGGGGTGTCGTTAAGATTACATTGACACCCCCAGCGTATCGCATATGGCAGTGTGAACTGCCGGGGGTGCGTGTGCGATGCGGGAACAGGCTGCGAATTCGCAGCCTTCCCGCATCGCAATAGTGTGAACCGAGCCTAAGTGGTAATTCATTTCAATGACCAGAACAGATTATTATTCAAAACGTTTTACACACTTTTACAAGCATCAGGCATTTTATTCTGCCAAAATGCTGCTGCCAGGAGGAAAGGCTTTGGAGATTTAGCAAAACATCCTAGGTGCATGAGGCCTAAAATATAATGCACATTAGTATGATCCAGCAATTGTCAGGGATTACTGAGACCACCATGTCTGCTGTAAAGGGTCATATTTGTGCCTACATTCTATATATATGGAAGTATCGATAAAACATTGGAGCCGTTACTTTGCACAAACATTATCTAACAAGCTTGGTGAAGCATATCTTTAAATATTTACTTTGTCATCTGGACGTACTGCAGTTGGAAAAAAATATTTTGTACAGAGTGTGTGGGATGCAGTGTTTGCTTGTGCTTGAGATTCATCCAAATGATGAGTGATACAAACTGTTTAAAAGAAATAAAACTATTTTGTGATATGCCCAGTAATGAGTAAAGCAGATTTAATTACTGTATTAAAGAAAATAGCAGCGTTTGATGACAGTACACCAGTCACCAGACTATGCTTTCTTACACCATTATATTCGTACCCATACCAATCACATTTTTTTCACTCAGGATTCAACTGGTAACTCAGGCTTGCTATAATGCAGACATATCAATAACCGCCAAGACCACCTCTACTGGGATTATTGAAAGCAGCTTTGGCCAGGCTTGATTTTTAAAAACACCCCGCTACTGTTCATTGGTTACCAATAGGATTCTTCTTTTTTATTAAAATATTAGACAATAGGCCCCTCCTCTCTCCTAAACTAAAAAGAAAGCGTCCTACTTGGATTGATGACATCTTCCATCTCACAGTACACTTCCTGCCCACTTACTCCAACTGTCATTCAATTGCTTCTGTCTGTGGTTTACAGCTAAGGGACTAATTCACAATTTTTGTTGTATTGCAATATGTTGTGCAAGGCAGCCTATTTTGCCTGGTCTGTCCATACACAAAAAATGGGTCAGCATCCTTTTTAAAATTAAAAAGCACCACACAGTCTGTGCTTCGGGGTGCACTATATACAGTATACCGCAAGTAGGAATGAATTCCATGCTAAAAGTAAGCCAAGTCTCACAGGTAGAGCCCTGTAGACGAGGAGAATGGGGATTTTAGTGTGCCCAAAGACTAGCAATTAGAGAAAATACAAATGATAAAAATATACATTTTATTAAAGACAAGATAGAAAAACAGCATATGAGAATATCTAGAAGGTGTATTACAGCACATTCTACAATGCAATGGATTGACGCGTTTCACCCATACTTAGGGCTTCCTCAGGATCCAGATGTGTATACCCTCAATAAAGATACCAAACTACAATTCATCTGCCACGCGAACCTATAATGGTGTACTCAAAAATATGCGGAGCATATACGCAGGAAGAAGGAGCTAATAGGCCCCAAATATAATTTATGGTTCAAAGCTAGATATCAAATAAAGAGAAAATATTCATATAATTGAAGGGAGGAATCACACTGTTCAGCATCCATGCTGACAGCAAGCTGGCCGAATGAATTCCAATGTAAACACTATAGTGTGAGTGTGAAGGACCCCTTACACAGAGCGATATAACTGTACAGATATGTGAACATGTATTGCAGAATGTCACCTCTGCTTAATTTTTTTTCAAAATATACTTCATTTATGACAGGTTTATTACTTAATGTAAAATGGAGAACATATGTGGCACCATACTGAAAAAGTATTCCTGAGGGCTAAAATTGGCTACCGCAATGAGAAATCTACCAATGTAACACAGTAGTAAAAACCTTACAGAGTTTATAGTAGCCATCCTCACTTTACTGAAATCTTTTCATTGATTGCTTTTTGTGTGCCTGTTGGAGATTTCTCCAGTGATAGGGAGAGCAGATGTAAAACAGGGGAGACACAAAAAAAGAAAAAAAAAATGGAACTTCTAACCCATCCACATTTTGACATAAGCTGGTAAATAGTACAGATGTCCAACAAAATGAGACAAGCATGTTTAGATCCATGAATTTAAAAAGTTGTTTGTTGAATCATGGCTGCATGCAATCAAATGCTTTTCAGGTATTCTGACAGCCGCTGCTGCCAGCTGTCAGAGTACAACAGCCGCAGTGGTAGGCTGAACAAAAAAAAAAAAAAAAAAGCTTTATTATTCAATATCAAAACTTTATTATCCAATATCAAATAATTGTCTACGGGATGATACAGTTGGCAAAAACTATGTCTGAGTACCTGGCCAGCATAAAATTTCTGTGCCTAATAACCCACTGCCCTGTACTGTAAACCTCAATGATGAAGTTGTTTTATTCGCTCCTCTGCAATCTGTAACATATAACACTGTAAAAATGTTGTTTTACTGTATCGGTTGGATAAATGCACAAATCCTACCAGAAATAATGCCCTGTGTTTATCAGCTCCCGTTTATAAACTACTGAACACCTCCCCCCAGAACACATTAAATGTCCTGGAGGACTAACAATACAATATGTGAGTATTAAAGCCCTATGACAGGAAGTGTGTTACTGTGAATGCCAGTATTACTTGCAGTACTACCAAATAAAAAAAAAAAAGAAAAAACACTGCATGAATAAAACAAAACAAGGTAATGGAGGGGGCAAAGTTATCAATTATCCTCAATTTATAGATCGCTTTCCATTCATAGAAGCTGTAGTATGGCTTGTATAAATGGTGGGTCTGATTGGAAAGGGCAGACATAATCAAGCTGGAGGAAGAGGAATCAGCATAGTCATCCTACTGACTGTAAAGTTGGCCATACATTAACCATTTATTTATTTTTTGTTCATCCAACTTGGGTGAACAAAATAAATTACCCGATTCCTACATCCACACAGTCAAGGTGGATGGGGGAATCACTCCCACTGTGCTATTGTGTCCTGGCGATGGGGATTCCCCATCATCAAAATCAGCACTGCCAGCTATAACCGGCAGCACTGATAATTCGGGGAAAAACCTGACAGGCTGGTTGTACGGAGGTCAATCAGACTTCTGTACAACCAGCCTGCTGAACCTGTTGAATTTTGATCTATGTATGGCTGCCCTAGGTTATGTTCCTTGGTCTGATTTTTCGGTTTGTGATTTTGGCTGAATTTAGGCTTTTAAGTCCCGGTTCACACTAGGGCGACCTGTGAGGCGACCTGGTCGCCTCACAGGTCGCCTCCCATAGGGAAGCTGCGGACCCGTTCTAATAGGAGCGACACAAGTCGCTCCGACTTAGAAAAAGGGTCCGGAGCTTCTTTGGGGCGACCAGGAGGCGACCGCCATAGACTTCAATGTTATGAAGTCTGTGGCGGCCGCTCCGAGGCCGTGGCGCGCTGCTTGCACCGCGACCTCCGAGGTCGCGGTGCGAAGTAGCGTTGCCCGTATGTGAACGGGGCTTAAAAAAAGTTGCTGACAAACGCTTTTCCTGTAAAAAAAAATAAAGAAAAAAACTTTCCTCTCCTTGCCACTAAAGGCTAGTCATATGCTGTGGGCCCTGTTGCATTCAGTGGTTCCTCCTGCTGACCTCCAAGACACTACAGAATGATGTAGAGCTTGGCAGGAGGAACTACTGAGCAAAGTGTGGGACTCAACAGATCAACACTCATGAACTGTCAGCTTCACCAACGCAGGCAGCAGGGAAGTCAAATAGTTATGTTATTCTTTTGCAAGGAAAGTTTTTTTTTTTTTCAGTCACATTTTTAAGTGTATCTGTTTATCTTGCCATGTCACTTCCTGTGAGCAGAACAGGAAGAAAAAAAAAACAATATCTTTCTTGTGTAAACTATTAATCCCATCAACCCCCATTTAATGGACATGAACAAAGGTAGACTTGCTTGATGTTCAGCCTGGGTCATAACCATGGCTCCATCCACAGTCACAGAACAGAAGTGGGCATTGCCATTCAAAGACAGAAAGAGTGTAATATGCAGGATTACAGAGAAAAAAAAAAGATAGGAAACAAGCCTGACGCTGCAAACTGCAAAATAAAAAATGTTTGTTTTTGGGCTTACATCATAGTATCTCGTTTTATCAGAGTTTTGCAAAGGTGTTTGAACTACAAGATCTCTCAACAATAGTTCCTGTTAAAGTGTCTGCCTCATTTCTGACATCCTTAGGACGTTTCCACTCCCTGTGTTGCATTGATTATAATACAAATTAAAAGACCACAAAGATGAGGGAAAAACCATCACAGTTCACCATTAAAGTGTCACTAAAGGCAAAACTTTTCTTTGTAGTTTTGGACAGAGTTTGGATAGATTAGAACGCCTGTCTGTTTTTTGTTGCGGTCTGTGCCACCGTTAGAGAGATTCACCCTCTTCATTTGTTCCGTTTACCATAATCATTGAAAGTGATGGTAAAAAAAAAAAAAAATACCACATTTTGGGTTGACATCAGAACAGGAATAGATGGGAACTCATTTAATGGGGACACTGTGGGACTCCCTCTCACTTCCTGTTTTGGCTATGGGACAGGAAGTGAAGGGAAATCCCCCCAATAGGACAGATAGAAAAAACAGTTGGTTATAATCTTCCCTGAATCTATCCAAAAAAGTTATACTTTAAGGCAGACAGATATTACATATCAATGTTGCAGAATATGACCCCAAAACCCTCACTTAGTTTCAGCAACATTTTAAATAAAATGATATTATTAAATACCGTACCTTCCTTGCACAATATGAATAAACAGCCAGCCCAAATTGAAGAGGGGCTTACTGCACAATTCATTACACTTTGTATGCCGTATCTGGCAAACAACACTGCATAAATAGGCACTGCTCCACTGAATTGTGGACAAATCCCTCTACCATGGTTGCAGCATGGAATAAATACATTCATTATAATTGTCAAAAAGAAACAAAAGCTAACATGCTTTCTTGTAACTGCCATGAAGAACAATACAACTGCAAATGCACAGATAAAAAGAAAGATCAAACCAGTGTTCCCTTGATCTTTATTAAGAAGTCTCGCCTCTTGTTTCACATAAATGTCCCAAGACAAGGAGTTGATCGGTTGCTTCTGAGTCACAAATGAGTTACATGAGTGACTAATGCCAGCGGAGGTTTGAAATTGTGATCCTGGCAGTGTTTAATCTGGCGGTTGTAACACAATGATCAAAGCTGCTATTTAACCGAAATAGACGGCAGTGTCGCATTGGATGATGAGCACCACCTAAGTAGCTATGCAAGCATCTTCTCTAAAAATAGAGCAATTGAAATAATAAAACCATACGTGAATAAAACTTGACTAGAATAACCTCATGTTCACAAAATGAATAGTGCAAAAAGATGTTCTCGCTTTCCACTTTAAAGTAAATCTTTGCTGAGACGGATAAGGTGGCTGTCACTGCTTACCTATCTCTAAAAAAAAGCTGGTTCACTGCTTCAAATATTTCAGTCTTTGATCTGCAATGATTGTGCAGTAACTTGTGACTTTATTGGTTATATATACACGTTGCAGATCAGTAACCCTAAAAGAATCTACTGTAAGTCAGAGGATAAGCATAATATTTCAATGCAATGCAATGACAGCAGAGACGGTAATTAATACAACCACTGTGATCAATATTCCATGACAAAGCGTGAACACTTTCAAGGGGGTAAATCGTTTTGCTAGGAACGGTACTGGATTGAATACGCGATCAACAGATCCAAGTATTTGAAATTTGTGTTGGTAATACAAATTATCATAAAGAAAACAAAAACAAAAAAAACACCTTTAAGGGCTCTTTCACACGGGCGATCCGATCAGATCCGCCTGTCAGTTTTTTAGGCGGATCTGATCGGATCCTCCATGCAGCTCTATGGGGCAGCGGGTGTCAGCGGAGACACCCGCTGCCATCCGCATCCGATCCTGTGCTTGAAATCTGGATGGATGGAAACCCTATTTTTCCATCCGTTCAGTAATCGGAGCGGATCGGATCTGATGAGAGCGGACAAGCGGTCCGCTCTCCTCCGATCCCCCATAGAGGGCAGCGGGGGCTGAGACACCTCCCTCTCCGCTCTGCAAGCGGAGACGGAGCTGTCATCCGCCCGGCTCAGCAGGGATCGCGGATCCCTGCTGAGCAACACAGATCCGCCTACGGAGCGGACCGTGTGAAAGAGCCCTAACACATCACAATTATATTGCATTATATAGAAAACTGTCCTTTTTAATTGAAAAGTCAAACAGACGTGCTTGGTGCTTCTATTAAAAACTTGCCGACCACTGCACGACTATTTTCTGCGGCGGTCAGCCCCTCACGGGCAAAGCGACGTAGTACTACATTGCTAACCTTGTGAGGGTCTCAGGAGCTAGCGCGCGCCACCAGAGGTGCGTTCCCGCTCCGTCACGGACCCCCCCGCGCGTGTGACCGGCGGACCCGATCGTCCGCCGGTCACTCGCGATTGTCGCTGGAGAGGGAGAAAGGCAGGAGGCTGATGTAAACAAGCCGCCTGTCATTCTCCCCTGTGTAAGAATAGTGATCATACGGTTCTACTATGTAGGACCGTTGATCACTGTTCCTACACCTCAAGCCACAGCCAATCACAGTTAGAATCACGCCCCTAGGGACACACATAACCCCTCCCTCTCTAAAAAAAGTTAACCCCTTCACTGCCAGTGCAGCTGTATAGCACTGATTACTGTAGTAATGTCACTGGTACCCCCAAAAGTGTCAAAAATGTCAGTCAAGGGTCCGATCTGTCCGCCGCAATGTCGCAGTACCGCAAAAAAAAAAAAATCGCAGATCGCTGCCATTACGCGTTAAAAAAAAAAACCACAAAAATGACAAATATCTTTCCCTTTGTTAGTAAACGCGATAACTTTTGCGATAACCAATCAAAATACGCTTTTTGCGATTTATTTTTTTACCAAACATATGTAGCATAAAACAAATTGGCCGAAAATGTTAAAAAAAATTTATTTTGACTTGTTTTTGGGGGGGAATTTCATATAAAAAAAATGTGAAAAATATTGTTATTTTTGCAAAATTGACGCTCTTTTTTTGTTTATAGCGCATGATCAAAAAAAAAAAAAAAAAAATCGCACAGGTGATCAAATACCACCAAAAGAAAGCTCTGTTTGTGGGAAAAAAAGGACGTCAAATTCGTTTAGGTACAGCGTCGCACGACCGCGCATTTGTCCGTTAAAGTCAGGCAGTGCCGAATCGCAAAATAGGCCCTGGTCAGGAAGGGGGTAAAATCTTCCGGGGCTTAAGTGGTTAAAAAGTGGAGCATAAATTAAATAAATGCTTCCAGGGTTACAGATTTTCCCATCTGCACCATTTTTACTTTAAACTGATTGTAAGGTCTCGGTTTTTTAATTAAAATAACAAACATATTATACTTCCCATCTCTGTGCAGTTGGTTTTGCACACAGGTGTCCAGATCCTCCTCTTCTCCGGTCCCTGGCTGCAGCTCCTGCCCCTCCCTCCTGTTGAGAACCCCCACAGCAAGCAGCTTGCTTTGAGGGCACCCAAGCCGAGCTGCAGCTCCGTGTATCCATTCAGACACAAACTACCATTCGGCCCGCCCCCCCCTCTCTCTCTTGATTGGCTAACTGAGTTTAATTGACAGCAGCAGGTGCCAATGGTGCTGCTGCTGTGTTTCAGCCAATCTGGATAGAGAGTGTCCCGACAGGGTGAGGCACTCGTGGACGCTGGATAGAGAGGGGGCTCAGGTAAGTATTAGGGGGGCTGCTGCACATAGATGGCTTTTTATCTTAATACATAGAATGCATGAGATAAAAAAAAAAAAAAACACTTCTGACTTTACAACCCCTTTAAAATCCCAGACCAGTCGGGCACATCAACAAAAGAAAGGAATCTCGAATAGTGTTTTATGTTTAGACTGAACATTTATAAAAAGACACAATAAACTACTCCGGTAATGTAGAAGCCGCAAATGAAACACACTGTCGACATTAAGTGGGTAACCCACACCACAATACTGCACTCAGATTAGCCGCCAACCACTCTGTTTCAGATTTAGGCTCCTGATCTCCAGCACTAGGTTACTTCCACTCTAAACTGTTGCGCGGTCCCTAACGCGTTTCATTGCTATGGCAACTACTGTTTTCATAGGGCATTATTTAGCACAGCAGCTGAGCATTGACTATATATATTTTCAGCACAATATAGGATATTGTTATTAACACTTTAGAGATTGGTGTTTAGTGCAGTAAGTAAAATTATCTAAATAATTTAGATGATGTGTGTTATTTCTTTAAAGACTTTTGTATAATTGTAATTGTCTAAGTACAAGGGGGCAGCCATTTGCTCATTGCATATATAGGTTTCTCTTGCTGCTTTGCAATGCTACACAATGGTTATGATTTAGTGTTCCATTTCAATAATTCAAGTCGAGTCAGTAGACTTACTGAAAACAATAATGGCCAATATCTTAATAGTTTAGTGAAACAGAAATTGCATGGAGCCATTTCCTTTAGTGGCTTTTCTTTAAATCTTTATATTTAGTACAAAAACAAATTGCTATTGCAAGTGGTACATAAGACTATCAGCGAAAGGGTTAAATCTTCCCCAGAACCAAAACAAAATATAATATATTGCAGCTCACCAATCCTTACATGTGGTGGCTGCATTCGTTTTGTTTTCATTTTTTTCATCTGAAGATCCACCCGGCAACACACTTCTTGTCTTAAAGTGGCTGTAAACCACTGACATAAAAATATGAAAAAGCATATCCCTTTATACTGTGTATTTGTCTCAGTTAAGAGCACTAAAGTGTAATGTCTGTCTGCTGCCTTGTTCCTCTGCTAACAGCACGAGTCCCTTCTGACAAGTTTTCCTGACACCAAGAGAAAAATGGTGACAGGGGAGGGATCTCCAGCCTCAACTCTGTTCCTGTGTGAATGGAGATGTGTCCCTTCCCTCCAATCAGCTCTCCTCATTGAGGTCTGCAGAATGTAACTTCAGCTCCCTGCCCCCCGTTTCTGAAAGCTCAGACAAGCTGTAAAAATTCAGGACTTTGAATGGCTGTAGAGAAGAGAGGGCTGCAGATAAACAGGTGCAGCTTATCTAGGAGGATTTGTTTATTATCTATGTATCACATGAAGGCAGTCTCTTCACTAGGTGCATATAAAGGGTTTACAACCACTTTAAGCTGGCTATACTGATTGAAATTCATCCAGTTCAGCAAGGATCGGCTGAATTCTGATGTGTGTGTGGCTGTCTCTGTTCAACAAAAGTTGATAGTTTGATTGACTTCTGTTGAAGAAACATGTTGGAATGCAGTTGTTGATCAGTGGCTGCAGCCGATTGGTTTGTCCACTGTCAGAACAAAATATCCAGGCATGGGTGATTCCTCCATCCACCTGGCCAAACTAAAGAAAAAAAATAAAATAAAAAAAACCATGTACAGCTAGCTTAAGGGTCCTTTCACACGGAGCGGACCATTTTTTGATCCGCTCCGGCACTTTTTTTTTTTTATGGAAACAGATGACACTTGTGTCATCCGGTCCCTATGTCCGTTTATCATCCCATCTGTTTGTGGATGATAAACGGAGATAATGCATGTCAAAGGGATTGCGGATGTCAGCGGATGACACCGCTGACATCCGTTTTTGCGTCCGTTCTATTTTTTTTTAAACGGAAGAGAAATGGGGTTCTCTTCCGTTCCAAAAAACTGTTCCATTGACATGCATTATGTCAGTTTTTCATCCGCAAAAAAATGGGATGAAAAACTGACATACGGAACACCCGTGTGAAAGGACCCTTAGGGTGTTTTGGAGGAGCAACAGAGACACCCTTGGACAGTAGCACTGCCTGGAGATTGTAGTTTTACAATGTAGATGAATTAGTAGATTTAGATAGACTTTATGTAAGTGACTAAAGCTGGCCATACACTTGTTGAAGTTCATTTGAATTTTTTTATTTTAAGAATGTAAATTTTCTAATCAATCCTTAGTGGGGTCTAATCGATATTCATTTTTGACAGCAGTGATAGAAACATTCAAAGGAGAAGGATGGAAATTTTTTCTAAAACGAACAGTAAATGTGGTTTTCATTTTGGTAAGTTTATTCACCTTAAAATCGAATGCTGAACACAAATGTTTTTTTTTTTTTAAAGTACTTTCAACATTTGTCACAATATCAAATGTACTGATGAGAATATCTGTATAAATGTTTATTCAAAAATCTACTAGTATATGGCTAGCTTAAACTAAGCCTAAGGCCCCTTTCACACGGGCCTTCCGATCAGGTCCCCCTGTCAGTTGTTTAGGCAGATCTAATTGGATGCTCCATGCAGCCCTATGGAGCAGCGGATGTCAGCGGTGACATCTCTGCTGACACCCGCTTCTATCCGATCCAATCATGTCCATGAAATCCGGACGGATGGAAACCCTATTTTCCATCCGTCTGGAGGATCAGATAGGATGAAAACAGACAGGCGATCCATTTTCATCCGATCTTCCATAGAGGAGAGTGAGGATCTGACAGGTCTGTCTCTGCAAAGTAAGCAGAGATGGACCTGTCATCCGCCTGCTCAGCGGGGATCAGTGGATCAATCCCCACTGAGCAAAACAGAGTCCGCCGGGCGGAAAGCCCATGTGAAAGGACCCTAACACTTTGTAAACAGTTCCAGAGACATTTTTCCTTTTGGGATTAAGGCTTTAAAGTGGTAGTAAACTCAATTTGAGCACCACATACATTGTTTAATAATGACTTCAATGGAGGAAAGTATACATTTTAAAATCTAGCTAACCTGAGCTGTTCAGCTGAAATCGAGTGATCTTACATCCAATGATGTCACCGGCGCATGCGCATTGTTACCGCGATTCGCGGCATTCTCTGTGTGCCCTTAGTCCTTTCCTCAGGGTATTGTGCCTGGGTCATCCACTTTTGGCGGCATTCTCACCAGACTACATTCCCATGCATACCTTCCTTATACACCCCATGTGACATAAGAAAGTCACAAGGGGGTGTAAACATTGGCACTGATCATGGGAATGGAAATGAGGCTTGGCTAAAACTCAATGCACATGTGTGAGATGTCGTCCAGAACACACAGAAATGACAGAAGTAAAATACAGCATAGATGCAGAAGACAACAGTTAAAATGGTGGCGGCTTTGAATGGAAGGCTGTGAAACAAGAATAAGCAGCTAAAAAACATGGAGGGTGGTAATTATTAAGGAAGAATAATATTTAAAGCTGTTTTGTAATGTCTGTATTGCTTTTCACAAGTTGAGTTGCTGAGTTTACTACTGCTTTAGGCTCGGTTCACACTAGGGCGACCTGTGAGGCGACCTGGTCGCCTCACAGGTCGCCGCAGGTCGCCTCCCATAGGGAAGCTGCGGACCCGTTCTAATAGGAGTGACACAAGTCGCTCCGACCTAGAAAAAGGGTCCGGAGCTTCTTTGGGGCGACCAGGAGGCGACCGCCATAGACTTCAATGTTATGAAGTCCGTGGCGGCCGCTCCGAGGTCGTGGCGCGCTGCTCGCACCGCGACCTCGGAGGTCGCGGTGCGAAGTAGCGTCGCGGAAATGTGAACCGGCGCTTAACTGACTATGACATTTTTTATTTTGCATATATCACTTTGAGTACCGGATTCCATTTAAAACCTTTGATCCTTGACACCCAGAACTGATAAATGGCATGTGACCCCCTCCCATGGCAGTGCTTGGACTAAGCAATTGGCCACTAGATCTGGGCACGACATCATGGTATATGGTCACATGTTTGACAATACTGAAAGAGAGAGCAATGGTTAACTGGTTATTACTTCTGCCTGACAGCCATAGCGTTGTGGATTTAAATCCCAACTATGACTCTACCTGCTTGTAGTTTTCATGTTCTCCCTGTGCCTGTGTGGGTTTCTTCCCACACACCAACGAGGTGCTGGTAGGTTAATTGGCTCATGTCTATATTGGCTGTAATATGTATAACTATGAATGTGAGTTAGGGACATTAGATTGGAAGCCCCTTGAGGTCAGGGACTGATGTGAATGTAAAATATGTATGTAGTAGGATTCCCAGCCGTATTGCTGGATATGGGTCCCCCTGGGTCACCGGGTGCAACAAAAGTACCTTTGTGCATGTTTCTCCAAGTGTGAGACAATGACCAGTCCAGTATCTTTGGGTTTTGTATTTATTGAGAACTTGGATGGGAGAAGGGAATGAGTGGGATACTCCCTTTGGCTCAACTATGCACAATTTGCTAGGGACAACTGAAAAATGCCGATTGGCGCTGACTTGACGCTGACTAGATGCCGGTCAATGCCGGTTGACGTTGGTTAATTCTGGCTTGCTGCCTGTTAACTCCAAACTGACTTTGGACTGCTTTCTTAAATAAAGAAGTCCTCTTTGAGCTCCCTTAAGCACTCCTTGCTGAGGAAACTAATTGTATTACTGCTGCGCTGCTAAACACTTCACGGCCCACACCGGCACCCTCTTCCTCTCACTTATCTTCAGGGCTTAGACACTGGCAACCCCTTTCTAAGTCTTCTCCACAGGTTAGCTGGCTCCCAGATCCCTGACCTTCTTGATAGGTCCACTCTCCTAGGCAGACCCCTGGGCAGTTTAGAGTACTCACGATACTATTTTCCTGGAGACGTCTGCCCAGCAGCTCCACTCGGTCCACAGCACACTGGATCCCTCTCTGCAGCTCAGCTCAACCTTCGTCCTCTAGGCCGACTGCCCAGGACACCCTCATTCACGCCGACAGGAGGAGAGACAGCCATCACCCTCCTCCTGGGACTCTGCTTCCCGCCAAAGATGCCCTGTCACATGCTCCCCTCAGACTTATAGCCCATCCCAGGGTGCATTGCGGCAAATGCCGCCCACTGGAGATAGCCACAAGCACTGGTGTGTTATTGGCTAGGTTTCCTCCACTGTCCAATAAGAGCCCTCATTGGACACAGAGGGGAGACTCCATAGGCACAACAGGTCACACCTGGAAGCATGTGACAGCCTAATTAAATGATCAGGCCCCCCTGATGTGCAGAGAGGGCCTCCCATATGCTTTTTCCTAGCACCTACCTAGGAGGGTGCTACATCTACATGTGTAAATTGATGATGCTATACAAGTACCTGTATAAATTTAGGATTGCAAGTATGACTGGGTCTGTGCTTAGCTTTAAAGCACTTATTTTAAAGCTTTATACAATACGATAAAAAAAAAAAAATACAATCTATATATATTAGACACACATATGGAACAGGGAAAGCGGGGAGGGGGGGGGGAGGTTTGGCTAGAGTAAGGTCTTTTGTTCTGTTTTCTGTACACCTGTTAACTGTCCTTGTCAGCCAGGATCTTTTATTGAGGATTCAGTCCAATTTACACATTTTACCATTGCAAATATTGCTACTGCATTTTATCAACTGAATTCTTGGGTTGCCTGGAGATACTTTTTTAAAAGTAATGTTGGCTGTAAAAAACAGAATCTACACTTTAAAACAACTGTACTACAGCCATAGGACTGATAAAGTATTCGAAGCATGTACAATGTATACATCAGATTAGGTCTGATGTTTTCAACATTGTAAAAGGTATTATATTTTGACATGAAAATGATAGATGGATTTGCCTATTACAACATTACAAAAGCAGAAAACAATGCAACAGAAGCCAAACTATATCTGCTTTATAGGAGCATGTACATATAAACTACTAAAAGTTTCTAGGTTAATGAAAGTACCAAGCCTCCACACTGCATATAATTCTTTAACCACTTCCTGCCCAGGCCAATTTTCAGCGCTGTCGCACTTTGAATTACAATTGCGCAGTTATTCAACACTGTACCCATAAGAAATTTTTATCATTTCCACATCATTCACACAAACAGAGCTTTCTTTTGGTGGTATCTAATCACCGCTGTTTTTATTTTTTGCTAAATAAAAAGACTGTAAACTTCGGGAAAAACAAAATGGATTTTTCTCTTACCGTAAAATCAATTTCTCTGATGTTCATTGACGGACACAGCTCCATATCTTCTTGACAGTTGGGTTATGCTGCCCCTACAGGAGTAGGACACTAGGCAGGAAAAAACTTGATTATGCCTATAGGGCAGTCCTAGGGGGTATACCCCCACTCTCAGCTATAGGCATTCAGTTTTGTTACAAGCAGTGTCGGAAGAAAACCAACTTCACAGAGGGGTGGGTGCTACATTCGTCAATGAACATCAGGGAAATGGATTTTACGGTAAGTCAAAAAAATCCCATTTTCTCTTACATTCATTGACGGATACAGCTCCTTATCTTCTTGACAGTTCGAACGTCCCAAAGCAGTGTCATGAGGGGTGGGAACAGCAAGAAAAAATTCCCAAGGCTAAACCGTAGCCAACCTGGTAATATGGAGCTTAACCATAAACTGGAGCTCACCTGAAAAAAACAATACACCCTCAAAGAGGACCAGGTCCTCTAAACAGCAGCCTGCAAAACCTTGCGGCCAAATGAAGCATCCGCCTTGTAAAACTTTGTGAAAATGTGCACAGACAACCAGGTGGCCGCCTTGCAAACCTGCAGCACTGACGCCTGATAATGGAAGGTCCAGGAGGCACTAATCACCCGAGTAGAGGCACCTTAACAGGGAAAGGAGGAACTTAACCATTAATTGAGTAGACCTGAAGCACCGTCTGTCTGATCCATCTGGAAATGGTCGCAGCAGAAGCAGCCAACCCTTTGAGGTCCATCGGTCAGTACAAATAGTGAGTGTAAATAGACTCGGTAGCTGCCAGCTACACCCTGATTGCCCGAGCCACATCCAGGGAATGCAAGGCAATTTCGTTAGGATGTTTAAGCCTGGGACATGGGGAAGAAAACACGATGTCTGCATTCAAATGGAAATCAGAGACGGACCTTTGGAAGGAATGATGGACAGGGACGAAGCACCACCATATCCCTGTGAACCTTCAGGTAAGGTGAACGACAAGACAACGCCGCCTGCTCCGACACCCTACATGCAGAAGTAATAGCCATTAAAAAGGCCACCTTCTGGGACAACGTAAGCAGGGGAATCACCTGAAGACTTTCAAAGGGAGGCTTCAGAAGAACAGAGAGCACCAAATTGAGGTCCCATGGCAGCAATGGAGACTGCACTGGAGGAGCCAAGTGTTGAACTCCCTGCATAAAGGTACACACCAAGGAATGTGTGGTCAAGGGTCGTTGAAAGAAAACTGCCAAGCCTGAAACCTGGCCCTTGATGGTACTCAAGGCCAGGTGCTGCTCAACGCCCCACTGGAGGAAAGCTAATATCTGAGTCACCGAAAAGGAGCAAGGGAGAATCCCAAGACACTCACACCACGCAGTGTACGTCTTACAAGTACGATGCTAGATCTTCCTAGAGGAAGTGTCTCTAGCCTTTAACAGCGTTAGAATAACCGATTCAGGCAAGCCTCTATCCTTCGGCACCTGGCTTTTAATAGTCAAGCCATTAAAGCCAGCCACTGTAAGGCAAGATGGAAGATTGTCCCCTGGTCCAGCAGATCTTCCCTGAGAGGAAGTCTCCAAAGAGCTTTAGCGAACAGCCATACCAGATCGGCGTACTAAGACCGGCGAGCCCAGTCTGGAGTAACTAGAATGAACAGAATCCCTTCAGCCTCCATCCTGCACAGGAGTCTTGGCAGCAGTTTGAGAGGGGGGGGTGAGGCGTAAAGCAGACGATACTGACTCCAAGGAGCCACTAATGCGTCTGTGGCATTGGCCAGAGGATCCCGAGAACGTGCCACAAACCTTTGTACCTTCCATGGAAAGTGTACAGCAGAGAGGGCTGGAACGATCATTCTGCCCACCATAGAATTCCGGCTACTTACCGAGCTGCCAGGACACTTCTTGTGCCCCCTTGGGGATTGAATTTGTACCGGACACCCATAAAGACGAATTGTCCAATGATCCAGACAAAGTCTGATCGCTTGAAGTTCCAGTACATTGATCGGCAGTCTGGACTCTTCCAGAGTCCAGACTCCTGAGCATAATCTGTGCCAAGGTTGCCTCCCTACCTGGACAGACTGGTATCCATGGTGACAACCGTCCAGTACAAGGGGGAGAAAGAATTTTCTCTGTCGAAGTGCCGGAGAATGAAGCCACCTCTAGAGACTGTAGATTCTTCTCCCATTTCACCAGAATCTCTCTTTGCAGAGATGTCATATGGAACTGTGCAAACGGAACGGCCTCGAAAGTAGACACCATCAGGCCCAGCACCTGCATGCAAGCCCAGAGGGATGACTGTCTGCTGGACAACAGAAGCTGATGGAGTTTTTGCAGAGAAAGAAACACTCTGGCTTAGGGCGAGTCCAGAGTCAGACCCAGATAGTCCAGTTTTGTGGATGGAACCAGAGCAGACTTCTGAAGGTTCAGAATCCAACCAAACTCCCACAGAGTTCTCAGAGTAACCTCCAAGTTGTCCATCAGAGCAGTCGTAGACTCTTCTCGCAAAAGATCGTCCAGGTTCCCAGTACCGCGATCCCCCGCTGACGCAAAAATGCTAGCACCGGGGGCCAACCCCTTTGTGAAGATTCGAGGAGCGGAGGCGAGACCAAAAGGGAAATGCCACAAACCAATAATGCTCCTTGCCCAAGGAAAAGCGGAGGAAGAGCTGGTGGCCAGCACATATTGGAATGTGAGGATAGGCGTCCTTGATGTCGATTTAAGTGAGAAAATCCCAGATGTAGGGACGCCACTACCGTGTAAACAGACACCATTCGGAACTTCTGTACCTGCACAAAGCAGTTTAGCGCCTTGAGGTCCAGAATTGGGCGCACCTTGCCTTCCTTCCTGGGAATTTTAAAGAGGTTTGAGTAAAACCCCTGAAAATGGGGGACAAGTGCAGGTTGGAAGGGAAGAACCTTTCCGGAGGCCAAGACCAAAACTCGATCTTGTAGCTGGACCGAATGACTTTGTGGACCCACTTGTCCTTTACCAGGGAGGTCCATGGATCCGGAAACCAGCAAAGACATCCCCCCACCCCAGATATGGGTGAGGGCGCCCCTTAATGCAGAGGAAGCCATGTCTGCCGGTCTGGAAGAGCCCGCTCGTGGCTGCCAAACCAGGTCCTCGTGGAACCTCTGGTGGAGGCCCTGAAGGGCTTAGATCCCTTGCATTGAGACCCTGAGGGACAGAAAAAAAGGCTTCTTATGAGCCAAAAAGAATGACACATGTCTACGACGAGGCTTATTGCCCTTGGTGGACTGCAGAAGAAGAAGTACTCTCCACCCCCCCCCCCCCCTCCGTGGGACTCTTAATAATGTAATTCAAGGAAGCTCCAAACAGGCGATCCCCTACAAAGGGGAGATCAGATAAGGCCTTCTTAGAAGTCTGGCCTGCAGACCAGCATTTAAGCCAGATAATACGCTGAAGGACCACTGCTGATACAGACAGCCTAGAAATCAAAAGGAGCCACATCCAAACAGGCATCACAGATAAACTGTAGCCCCTGGACCAACTGATCCGCCAGCTCCGCAAAGGCAGGGGGAAGCTATTTCCTCTCCAGGTCCCCTGGAGGTCCAAGTTTAGCCCCCTCGGTCGGAGTTTGCGACACAAGAGCAATAGTAAGTACCGCAAACTAACAATTCAGCCAAGCGCTCATTCCAATGGGAAAGACTGGCGTGCTGCTCTCCTCAGGCAGGGAACTCCAACATAAATGCATAAAAGAAAAGAAAAAGGGAGGCGCAAACACAAAGTTTTAATAAATGCCAAATGCATACTCACAAACATGAAGATTGTTAAAATCGTATTGCAAGAATCCACCACACGTGAATTGGAACATGTCCTTGTAGGACCGCTAATGCATTTCGGGAGTCAAGCTCCCTTCATCAGAGCTCAGAGGGCATCACAGATAAACTGTAGCCCCCTGGACCAACTGATCCGCCAGCTCTGCAAAGGCAGGGGGAAGCTATTTCCTCTCCAGGTCCCCTGGAGGTCAAAGTTTAGCCCCCTCGGTCGGAGTTTGCGACACAAGAGCAATAGTAAGTACCGGCCTAAGTGCCAAATCAGCCACACTGAACATATGGTGGGCCAGAGCCTCCACTCTCCTATCAACCATAACTTTAAAGGTTGGGGAATCCTCAACCGGAATTAGGGTAGCTTATTTAACTTGAAAACCGGCGAGTCCACTACAGGTGGGACTGTCCACTTTTTAAGCAGGGAATCCTTATAAGGATACCGCATAGCAAAACGCTTAGGGACCACAAGAGTGCGTTTTGGACAACTCCACTGTTTTGAGACAATGTAGTCAAAGGAAGCGGAAAAGGGGGAACACCCGGCCACTGTGGAGGGCCTGTGGTGTCAAAAGGGACCGGTGCCTCAGACGCAGCATCTGTTCCATGTTTAAAATATCACGCACTGACACAACCAGTGCATCAACCAGCGCCTTTTCATGTACGGCTAGAGGAGCAGAGGAAACATCCTCACACCCCACTCAGTAGGGTGCCTCATGTCCGCGATAGCTGAAATATATTCAGGAGCTGATGGACAGATGAGGCAGGGGGGAAGCTATTTACTAAGGTCACCTGAAAAACACAACAGTCAGCGGAGGGCCGCCGACTGCGTTCCCAAGGGGGGCGCCAACCAAGGGCCCACGAATGGACCACCTACTGGACCCTGCAAAAAAAAAACACAAGGGTGGTCGCCATCTGAGCCCCTTCATAGAGGTTCTCACAATAGGAAATAGCCACCTTAAAAGGTTGCCCACCATGACGTGCAGACAGGGTACCTTGATGGCACTAAATAGGGGCAGGTGCCCTCCATAATAATGGCGGCATGGCTGCCATCAAAAAATAAACCACCCCCCACAGCGTAACCCCCTCCAAGGAAGGCGCCAAGTTGGCTGCATGGCCTAGTAGGCCGCAAGCAACGCCCTTAATTTTTGTGGACGCCCAGCTGTGAGCCCTAGCGGAGCCAACCACCCAGGGACAGCGAAGGGGAGGGCAGATGCCCTAACGGAGGGTAGTGGCTTCAGCCACCCTCTCTGGGGTTGCCTCACAAAGCTCCCGACCAGTAGGCTGCAAAGCCACGGTCTAAATTTGGGCCAGATCCGGACCAGCAGATGCCAAACCATCCACTCCCCCAGCCCAAAAATGGCAGCAGGGAGCCCAGAGGACATACTTGCCTTAGTCACCAACCCCCGGGGTAGCGGGGAAAACCCCGGTCAGCAGCAACTCCAACAAGCCCCCCTTAAGAGTAAGAGCATGTGGCAAAAACCAGCTCATAACCTTACCGGGGGGGGGGGGGCTGAAGACCCACAGTGAACACCGAGATTTTAGAGGGGCTGGGGGAGAGGAACTCGGGTCCCATCATCCCAGGGAGGGGCCCACGTCCACCCCAAAACCCTCCAGGGGTAGTGGGGGGACAGCTACTTACCATACCAGGAACAGGGTGGGCACCGCTCCTGACAGACCACCGCTCCATCGGAATGTTGGTGGCTGTCGGCCAGGAGGAACCCTGCGACTCAGGCCAAGGCAAGGTTGAATGCGCCCTCACGAGACGTTTAACTCGCAGGCCAGCCCCCGTCCAGTGGGGTTATGTTGCGGCCAACCTAACGTGGAGCTGAGGCCTGCGTGCGCTCGCTGGCCAGACTGGGGAGCCCTCTGAACTTAGATTATCCAGTCTGTCGCCCAGTCCGCCAGTTGATAGTAGATTCTCACAGGAACTACAGTGGGTATGGAAAGTATTCAGACCCCCTTAAATTTTTCACTCTTTGTTATATTGCAGCCATTTGCTAAAATCATTTAGGTTCATTCTTCTTCCTCATGAATGTACACATAGCACCCCATACTGACAGAAAAACACAGAATTGTTGACATTGTTGCAGATTTATTAAAAAAGAAAAACTGAAATATCACATGGTCCTAAGTATTCAGACCCTTTGCTGAGTATTTAGTAGAAGCCCCCTTTTGATCTAATACAGCCAGGAGTCTTTTTGGGAAAGATGCAACAAGTCTTTCACACCTGGATTTGGGGATCCTCTGCCATTCCTCCTTGCAGATCCTCTCCAGTTCTGTCAGTTTGGATGGTAAACGTTGGTGGACAGCCATTTTTAGGTCTCTCCAGAGATGCTCAATTGGGTTTAAGTCAGGGCTCTGGCTGGGCCATTCAAGAACAGTCACGGAGTTGTTGTGAAGCCACTCCTTTGTTATTTTAGCTGTGTGCTTAGGGTCATTGTCTTGTTGGAAGGTAAACCTTCGGCCCAGTCTGAGGTCCAGAGCACTCTGGAGAAGGTTTTTGTCCAGGATATCCCTGTACTTGGCCGCATTCATCTTTCCTTCGATTGCAACCAGTCGTCCTGTCCCTGCAGCTGAAAAACACCCCCACAGCATGATGCTGCCACCACCATGCTTCACTGTTGGGACTGTATTGGACAGGTGATGAGCAGTGCCTGTTTTTCTCCACACATACCGCTTAGAATTAAGGCCAAAAAGTTCTATTTTGGTCTCATCAGGCCAGAGAATCTTATTTCTCACCATCTTGGAGTCCTTCAGGTGTTTTTTTAGCAAACTCCATGCGGGCTTTCATGTGTCTTACACTGAGGAGAGGCTTCCGTCGGGCCACTCTGCCATAAAGCCCCGACTGGTGGAGGGCTGCAGTGATGGTTGACTTTCTACAACTTTCTCCCATCTCCTGACTGCATCTCTGGAGCTCAGCCACAGTGATCTTTGGGTTCTTCTTTACCTCTCTCCCCAAGGCTCTTCTCCCCCGATAGCTCAGTTTGGCCGGACGGCCAGCTCTAGGAAGGGTTCTTGTCGTCCCAAACGTCTTCCATTTGAGGATTATGGAGGCCACTGTGCTCTTAGGAACCTTAAGTGCAGCAGAAATTTTTTTGCAACCTTGGCCAGATCTGTGCCTTGCCACAATTCTGTCTCTGAGCTCTTCAGGCAGTTCCTTTGACCTCATGATTCTAATTTGCTCTGACATGCATTGTGATCTGGAAGGTCTTATATAGACAGGTGTGTGGCTTTCCTAATCAAGTCCAATCAGTATAATCAAACACAGCTGGACTCAAATGAAGATGTAGAACCATCTCAAGGATGATCAGAAGAAATGGAAAGCACCTGAGTTAAATATATGAGTGTCACAGCAAAGGGTCTGAATACTTAGGACCATGTGATATTTCAGTTTTTCTTTTTTAATAAATCTGCAACAATGTCAACAATTCTGTGTTTTTCTGTCAGTATGGGGTGCTATGTGTACATTCATGAGGAAGAAGAATGAACTTAAATGATTTTAGCAAATGGCTGCAATATAACAAAGAGTGAAAAATTTAAGGGGGTCTGAATACTTTCCGTACCCACTGTAAATAACAAAGATAGGAAAAAACTCCAATTAAAAAGAAAAAAACATTGCCAGGACCAGAGATCACAGCAAGGACGTAGGTCCTTACTCCTGACTAGGCAGAAAAAAACTGAATGCCTATAGCTGAGAGTGAGAGTATACCCCCTGGGACTGCCCCATAGGTGTAGTCAAGTTTTTTCCTGCCCAGTGTCCTACTCCTGTAGGGGGCAGCATAACCCAACTGTCAAGAAGATAAGCAGCTGTGTCAGCCCTACCTTTGCAGCTTTACAGCTTCAACTCTTCTGGGAAAGCTGTTCACAAGGTTTAGGAGTGTGTCTATGGTAATGTTTGACCATTCTTCCAGAAGCACATTTCTGAGGTCAGGAACGGATTTTGGACAAGGCGGCCTGGCTCATAGTCTGCGCACTAACACCTCCCAAAGGTGTTCTATCAGGTTGAGGTCAGGACTCTGTGCAGGCCAGTCAAGTTCCTCCACCCCAAACTCACTCATCCAGGTCTTTATGGACCTTGCTTTTTTTTTTTTTAAATGAAAAAAAAAAAATCTTCATGGATCGAATTCTACCCTCCAAATAACTGATATATATGGTTTTGCTGTACATGTCTTAAGCATTTTTGATTCCTTTAGTTTTTGCTGTAGTAACATATTAAATAATGGATACTATTCAAAATAACTATTTAATTTGCAAATACATTTCCTATGGTTTAACAAAAAAATTAATTTTAGTGTCATATGATATGTGACAACTCATAGAAATATATATACAGTAGATAGACAACCCATCAATTTTTGTATTGTTTTAAAACTATCAGTCAAAGGTAAAACAAAAATATTATAATTTGTTATAGTTACCTTTAAAACCCATAAATCATGAAAATACAAGAAATCACAATTTGAATTAGTACAGTATCATACTTAAAAGTGGAATTCCTGTCCACACTAAAGCTGGGTACACATGGACGGAATGTCGGGAGATATCAGTGGGTTAAAAAACACACGGGCTGAATGTCGGCCGTTTTGTATCTCGCTCTGTCCAACAGAAGCTGCCTGAATGTGCATGCTGGAAAACTAGCAGCCGACCGACTCCCGATCATCACTCTCAGCCAATGGCAGAGTGGCTGATCGGAGTGTTCTGGTGGGGGGGCCACACTCCTGTCAGAACACAACAGCTCAGCGGGGGAGAGTGCTGCACTAATGTTGGATCATTAGTATGTCTCCGACTAGAGTGGACAGTTTTTTTTCGTTCAACCCGCTGGGTTGTACGAAAAAAAAAAAACTTGTAGTGTGTATCAAGCTTTAACTAGTGCCCCTCCTAACACCTATGATCCAAACTGAAGTTAGTGGCGCTGGGCATCCACAGCTCCAAGAGAAAATCGAGGGGGAAGACAGTACTAGGCCAGGAAGTATCTGTTCTTTTTTCTTTTATTAAGTCAGCAACATTTGTAGCTGCCCGTATGTGAACTATGAGAACCTATCTGGACAAAAAGCTGAACAAAATAAAACCATTACAGCCTAAAGCAAACCTGCTCTTTGCTCCCTTGTCACCGAGCATGTTTACTTTAGGTTTTTAAATAATCCTGTCACAAACCTGGGTAATTCCACACAAGAAAATGATTCATAAAACCACATAAACATTGATCAT